>NW_006921912.1:3355327-3377890 GCF_000298275.1 Orycteropus afer afer | reverse complement strand
AGAAACGATCCGAAAACCTCCAGGGCGAGCAGCGAGCTGTTCGCTCCAGGAAGTATATAGTCCGGAATGCTGTTC
The DNA here is from genome assembly GCF_000298275.1 of Orycteropus afer afer. NCBI lineage: Eukaryota > Metazoa > Chordata > Mammalia > Tubulidentata > Orycteropodidae > Orycteropus > Orycteropus afer. The sequence goes on along the minus strand of NW_006921912.1, from coordinate 3,377,815 downwards.
TTCCAGTTTGTCCCTGGGATAGTATTGCAGGTAGGCCACACCCCTGGGGAAACTCCCCCTAGACCGACCGGCCGCTTAGAATGCAGTCATGTGATCCATCATGGGAACCACCATTCACAACTGGAGTCCAGCCAAGTTGACACATCTTCAACTATCACAGTCACCTTTGAGGTCTAAGGTGCATCTTACCCAATCTATGGTCTTTTCAATCTCCTCAGATGAATGCAAACAATGTGTAAAGAAGATAGAAGAAGAACATATAAATTTGAATTATGGTGCTGGCTAAGAATATTGAACATACCTTGGACTTCCAGAGGAAAGAACAGATAAATCTTGCAAGAAGTAGAGCCAGAATTCTCCTTACAAGTGTTAATTGCTAGACTTTGTCTCACTTATTTTGGACAAGTTATCAGGAAGGATCAATCACCACAGAAAAACATCATGCTTGATAAAGTAGAGTCAGTGAAAAAGAGGAAGATCCTCAATAAGATGGTTTGGCACAGTGGCTGCAACAGCGGGCTCAAACACAGCAACAATTGCAAGCATGGAGCAAGGTCAGGCAATATTTTTTCTGTTGTACCTAGGGTGGCTATGACTCACAATTGATTCAGTAGCACTTAATAGCACAATCGCAAAGCACTCAACATGAAGTATGTAATATGAATTATTATAATTCTTAAAGAAATTGAATCTACTTTTTAAAATCTTCCAAAAAAGAAATTGTATGGTCAGCTGAAGAATTCTATGAAATATGTAAAGAAGAATTAAAAAAAATTCTACCCAATATTTTCAAACATAAAAGAGAAGAAAATACATCTCAATTAATTTTAGAAGCTCAGTGTTAATTAATATCATATCAGGCAAACATAATACAGAAAGCTACAAACCTACATCTTCTTTGAACTTAGATGCAAAACTCCTTAACAAAGTAGTAGAAAATCAAATTCAGCAATATATAAAGAGGATTACATAAGCACGTGGCATTTATTCAAGGAAATCAAGATTGGTAAAATCATGTGACTGTTAATTCATGCAGAAAAAGTGTTTGAAAAAACTCAACACCAATTTCTGGTGAAAATTGTCAGAAAACTAGGAAGAAAGGTGACTTGCTTGAACTCTAAAAACAATATCTATTAAAACACTTAGGGCTAACATCGTATTTAATGATGAAAGACTAAATAGTTCCCTTCTAAAATATAGAGCAAAGCAAGGATTTCTAATCTCACCACTCTTATTCAACATAGCTCTGGATGGAATTACTACCCAGCGCAATACATTAAAGAAATAATATAATAGGCATATAGAGTGGAAATAAATAAATAAAATTACTTTTCCTTGTTGATATTATAATCCATGTAGAAAATTCCAAGAAATTTACTTCTTTGTGCTACCTCAAAATTTAAAAAAAGAAAAAGAAAAATCCTGAAGCAAAGGAGAAGATTAAAAGACAGACTTAGAAAATGGAAGATATGAAATAAGGAAACAGGAAACAATATACAAGAAAAAGAGAAAAGAAAGAAGCAAGGGGGTGAGTGGGATGAACATTTGGCAAAATTGAAAAGAGAAGAAGAAGAGGTTGAAGGGAAAAATAACAGATAGGAAGGAAAATTAGGGAAGAAGAAAGTAGAAAAATAAATGGAGGATAAATTAATTGATGAGGGACTTTTCTAGTTAAAGTCAGCCAACTGTCCTGGGAGCAGGCAGTTGTGTCAGAATCTGTTCATCCACCAGAGTGTGCACCTCCATAGGTGAAAGGAGATTGACACAAGAAATCACCTCTAAGAGAGAAGGTTTTAGGTGTTCATTTTTTGCACTTAGTGTGAGATAGATCAGCCAGTGAGGCAAAGATGGGGAAAGGACTGCTGTAGGGGAAACGGACCCTGGATCCGTTTGGAGTGGTTTCCTCAAAGTGGCTTTTCACTGTCAATCAAACCCCTGAAGCTCACAACCAGGAGCTTCCCTGCTCCCCAACCATTACCCCACCCCCAGGAGAAAGGGCAGCCCCCCTCCACAATGATCCACAAGCCCTGAAACCCCAGGAGGCAATTCCACTTCATACCATAAGTGTTACTAAGAGTTGGAATAGACCCCACAGCAGTTTTTGGTTTTGAGTTTTGTTTATTTAGGGACAGTTCTTCTTCCCTTTCCCTTACTTCCTCCCCAACTTATCCACAGCTTAAGCTACTGGAGGTTTGACCCATTTCCTTGTATGATCTCTGGGAAAGCTTGAGCTCACCTTAAATTTCTCCCAAAGTCTACCCTGTGTCTTTAATGCCTTTGGGTTCTGTGAAGTTTTTTTGCTTTGTTTTTTCTTCTTGTCTTAGGGCAGGGTATCATGTTTTTTTGTTTTGTTTTGTTTTTTCCTCATATCTGCCACCCCCATCACTGACCTTGCTCCTTTTCCTGTCTTCACTCAATCTAATATGTTATATTCTCATTAAATTCTCATAATTTCAAGATCATTATTTGTATGTGTTTCATGAAGTTTCTCTAAATCTCTGTTGAAGAGAGTTGGGTGTGGTCTTTTAGTAGGATGCCATCTTCCTCAATCTCAGCAAAACGCTTCCCCCTTTTCCACTGTCTGCAATCAACTTTCCATTCCATCACTATCTACATCTTGTGGGTAAATGTCATTTGCATCTATCTTTAATCAATATTAGATTCTATAATAAATTTTTTATATCGGTAGTAATTATTTATATTATCCAGAATAAAAACCTGAGTCTTCTGGATCAAGGCATATTCTTAATACTTAAAGCAATAACCACATCAGATCCTCTTGTCCCTACCCCCCAGAGTAGTAAAATGACAGCCAGAGGGTCATGCTTATATGCTCAAGAATTCTACCACAGGAAAGAAGCCTTGAAATTGTGAATATTGCAATTCATATAGGAGAGTTTATGCAACAGCCTCTCTGTCTAAGAGAGAAAAATCTCATCTAAATGTCTTGAGCTGGAATATAGGACAAGTCTCTGTATTTATAATACCAGCCCATATCTCCATGAATCAAGGTTACATTTCTATTGACATGTAAACAAAGCAATAGGAAAATAAACTTGTTAGAATATATTATGTCATCATTTAATTTCAAAGATTTATCTTTTAACTGAAGTTACTGTAAAATTTGCTCAGAAAACCTGAGTACACAAACATGATTATATCATCTTCCTGAAACCTTGATACACATTATTTTTGGGAGATACTTGGAATTCAAAGACTGGTGAATAAGTTTTGGAAAAGGAGGAAATAATTAGTGCTTTACTTGAAACTAGTTTGATAAGCATAATTTTTTTTTCCCATCAAATTTGACATTACTGAGATCAGAAGGTGGTGTCCTACATATAACCCACACATTGACCCCTTTTCCAACTTAGTCTCTGAGAAACTACATAAAGCAGATACAAATAATGATAGTGGAGTTATGAGCAACTAAGGAGAAGATGAAGTATTAGATTCAGAGAAGGTGGAGAAAAAGAGCAGATTAAACAACTGAGAAAAATAAACAAACTTGCCTATCCACCAGAGACCAAGACAGAGATGGCAGAGAGAACTCATTAGAAATACAACACAGGTCAGCAGAGAGAAGGAGGGGGAAAAAAAAAACTCACAGAACCAAAGGCACTTGGGACTCAGAATGCTCACACAAAGAGTTTTTGGTGGTGAACTCAGCCTCTGAGTGAGTACGATAATCTTACTAGGAAACAGATGAACCCCCCACCCTTGACTTGGACTGCTGACAAGTCCAAAAAGGAGTGGGGAAAAGGGAGAAACTCTCTCCAAGTAGGCAGAGCCTTGACGTAAGTGCACAGCAGTGGGCTGGTGTTCAACTCTTCCGTGAACCCTTATAGCACAGAGGGTATTGGGGTCCTGGGGTTTTTCAGCTTCTTTATTTAAGCAGAAAGTAGTGGCCCTCTACCCATTGGTGTCTTGGTAGGTTTTGAACTGCAGGTCTTTGATTGATGGTGGGACATCATCATTAGTAGATGTTTCAGAAGGACAGAGATTACCTTGAATGTGCCTGCATCACTGAATGAATTATCTCACTCTCAAACACAGAAAACTCTTTCTACCTTTCTATCCAGGTGCTCACTTCTGACACCCTTTTTCTTTTTTCTTTTTTTTTCTTCCTTTCCCCTCCTGCCTCATCCAATAGAAGGACCACATTAAACCTCCAGAAGGCAACAGGAGTGTTCTGGTTACCTGGTGCTGCTCTGACAGAAATATACCACAAATGAGATGGCCTTAACAAGGAGGAGTTTATTCTTACAATTTGGAGGCTTTAAGTCCAAGTCCAAAGTGCCAGGCTCTAGAGACTGGGTGAAAGCCCCTCAAACTTAGGGTCCAACTCTACCTCCTGCTCCTGGCCCACTGGAGCTAGAGGCATTTCTTCACTCAGACAGCTGCTGGCTGCTGAGGCTGAGAAGACCCAAGGTTGCCAAGTAAAAAGGCACAGTCCTGATATTACCAAATCACATGGCAGGCCATTAACTTAAGTCTATTGTAAGCCCCAGGGTTGGCAGAGCATAGCAGACTGCTGAGCAAAGATACAGCTACATGCAGGGTTCAAGCATGCCATAGGCTAGAGACCATTCCCAAGGATTCTCCTTATATACTGAAAGCAGACCATATCCCAAAGGCAGCTACTCATCTGCTGGTGGTAGATCCCACCATGGAGTTGATTGCCAGTCTCATCATGGGGAATAACTACCACCAGCTGCCCAGCTACTCAACCAGGCCCAGCAAGTTGACACATAAACATGACTACCACAAGGAACTACTGCACTGAACACCTCATCCAATAGCTCCTGTGCCATAGAATCAACAACAGATGGTGGACAACAACTGCTCATCCCAACTCCAAATCCTCTTCATGACTTACAGAGACCTGTACCTATATCCCAACCAGTGATTTCACCAACACAGAGAGAGCTGGATAGCAACTCAGTACAGCCAAGTTCAAAAGCAAAAAAGTACACTTGCTCTACATTTTCAGATATAGAAAACATAAAATCAAGGTGAAACAAATCAATACATAATTAACAACTAAAGACAACAACTTCAAAATGTCTAGAAAACAACAGGCAACCTCAAATCAGAGAACAAAAAACAGAACAAGACAATAGAAATAAAAGCCCAGGCTACAGAATTACCTATCATGGAAGAAGAACAAGCAATATAACTATGTGAGAAGGAATTCAGAAGGTATATATATATATATGACTCTCCAAGAACTCAGGAGCTCTGGTGGCATAGTGCCTAATGCATTTGACTGCTAACCAGAATCCTGAAGGTTCAAACCCATCGGCCACTCCTCAGAAGGAAGATTGGACAATCTACTTCTGTAGTATACTGCCTTGGAAACCCAAGGAGGGGTCACTGTGCGTTAGATCTGACTCGATGGCAGTGCATGCATGCATGTGCTCTAAGAGCTCAAGGAAAACATAAAAAGAAACAACAAGAAGACAAACAGTACCCTGGAAGAATTCAGGAAAACCACACAAGAAAGAAATAACAAGACAAATACATAATTAGAACTCATACAAAAACAGCAACTAGAAATCCAAAAGATGAACACTAAAATTAGAGATAAAGATAACACAGTGGAAGGACAAAAGAGTAGACTAGAACTGGCTGAAGAACACATTTCACAACTAAAAGAGAAATCCCTTTACACCAGCCTATTTGAAGAAGGATCAGAAAAAAAGATTTAAGAGAAATGAAGAGAATCTAAGAGTTATATGGGACAACATGAAAAGAAACAACATATGCCTGATTGGAATATCAGAGCAGAGGGAAACACTGAGAAAGTTGTGGAAGACTTGTTAACAGAAAATTTCCACCATAACATGAAAGAAAAAAGAAATATCTCCAAGAAGTTCCGTGAACCACACAGGGTAGATACTGAGTGAAAGTCACCAAGACATATCATAATCAAAATCAAAGACAAAGAAAGAATCTTGGGAGCAGCTCAGAAAAAAACAAAATGTTACCTACAATGGACAACCAAAAAGAGTAAGCTCTGATTTCTCAGCAGAAAACATATAGGCAAGAAGGCAATAGGATGGCATATATAAAACCTTGAAGGAAAATAATTTCCAACCAAGAATTATACATCTGGACAAAATGTTCCTCAAATATGAGGATGGAATCAAGATATTCTCAGAAAAAGAGACATTAAGGGAACTTTTAAAAACAAGACCAACCCTATAAGAAATACTAAAAGGAGTTTTTCCAACAGAAAATCCACAACAGAGAAAAAAAAAATTAAAATCAAGGCACTTGACATCACTACTTAGAAACCAAACCACAAATGGATGCTCAAAATAAGCTCATAAAATCATGTACACAGAGAAACAAGGGAGTCAAGGTGCAGACACCACCAACAGAGCAAATGGAAGGAATAAAAGTTTTAATTACAAAACTTTTAAATGGAAAGGAAGACAGGGCAATGTCTTTATAGGACTGTCAGTTACAAAGTAAGGGAACTAAGAATTTACTTCATGGTAACCACAAAGAAAATTAACAATCCTCCTAAGCAAACTCAGAAAGAAGAATATGCATGGGCTAATGAGTACCAAACCAACAATTATGAAGAAAAGAGAAGGAACACTTGATAGCAAAATGAGCTTAGAACAGAAAAACATTTGTAACAAGGAAATCATCAACAGCATAACAAAAACACAATAGAATGACAGCAATAAATTCATACCGATCACTAATTACTAATTACTAATGGACTAAATGCATCAATCAAGAGAAAGAGAGTGGCAGATTGGATAAGAAAAGAAGATTCATCAATATGCTGCCTACAAGAAACCCACTCAAAGATAAAAACAAATTAAAAATTAAGGGGTGGAAAAAAATATACCAAGCTGATGGCAAGCAAAGAAGAGCAGGAGTGACAATATGAATTTCTGATACAATAGACTTCAAGGTGAAAGCATAAGGGACAAAGAAGGGCATTATATGATGCTAAAAGAGTCAATTGACCAAGAAGACATTACCACAATTAATATCTATGCATCCAATGAAAGTGCTCTAAAATATATAAAGCAGATATTAAATGAATTGAAAAGAAAAATAGACAACTCTAAAATAGTAGTAGGAGATTGTAGTTTGTGTGTCAGCTTGGCTGAGCCTGGTTGAGTGGATGGGCAGCTTGATGTAGTATTCTCCATGATGAGATTGGTAATCCAACTCCATGGTGGAATCTACTGTGAGCAGTTGAGTAGCGTGGTCTGCTTCCAGTATATAAGGAGAAGTCTTGGAAATGTCTCTAGCTTATGGCAAGCTTGAACCCTGCATATAGCCAAGTCATTGTTTGGTAGCCTGCCATGTTCTGCTGATCTTGGGACTTTCAATGGACTTAAATCAATGGCTTGCTATGTGGTTTGGTAATATCAAGGCTATGCTCTTTTTACTTGTCAGCCTTGAGTCTCTCAGCCTCAGCAGCCAGTAGCTGCCTGGGAGAAGAGATGACTGTAGATTCAGTGGGCTGAGAGCAAGAGGAAGAGCTGAAGCCCATGGTCAAGGGGTTTTCACCCAGCCCCAAGAGCCTGACATATTAAACTCAGACTTCTAGCCTCCAAAACTGGAAGAGAATAGACTCCTGCTTGTTAAATTTATCCCTTTTGTGGTTATAGCATCATTAGGTAACCAAAACAGAATATGGTACTGGGAGTGGGGTGCTACTCTGACAGATACCTAAAATGTCGAAACAGGAGTGGAGTGTGTCCTTGATCTGGAACTCAAGCAGAGAGACCCCAGCAGCAACAGAGCCAAGAGACTGGCTTGAAAGATTCTGGCAGCAGCAGAGCCGGGAGACTGGCATGAGAAATGATAGTAGCAGAGTCAAAAGACCTGCCATGATAGAGCAACAGCCTTATCAGGAGAAAGCTGGATGCTGTTGGGTAGGTAGCTTCCTGGCAGAGTGGATTACCTTCAGGCATTATTAAGTGGTAGAAGAGACCAGCATGATGTGGAGTAACAGGCTGGCCAGCCCACAGAGCAAGAAAGCTGAGTGCTTTTTGGGCAGGAAGATTTCTGGCAGAGTGGATTGCCTTCAACATTAATCAGCAGAAGTGGAGAGACCAAGGAAATGGGAAGCAGAACTGCCTCAGCCTCAAGAGTAGGACCATGGCCTTTGAACTTGGACTTCTAGCCTCCAAAACTGTAAGAGAATAAACTCCTATTTGTTAAATCCATTTGTTAAAGCAATTTGTGGTATTTCTGTTATAGTGCATGAGGTAACCAAAACAGAGACTCTGACACACCACTTTCAAGAAGGGACAGAACAACTAGGGGAAAAAAAAGAAAAAAAAGTCAACAAAGATACAGAAGAACTCAACAACACAATCAACCAAGTTGACCTCATAGATATATACAAAGTACTTCACCAAACAAAAGCACAATACACATGTTTTTTCCCACTGCACATGGATCATTCAAAATTGGTTATCCAGTTGCAAACAAATGAAACGAGACTGATACCTCACCCCATACAAAAAACGAACCCAAATTGTATCAAAGATTTAAATGTAAAACACAAAACTATAAAGCTCTTCAAAGATAAAATAAAGGCAAATCTAGGGGCCGTAGTCTACAGCATAAATAAGCTATCAAGTATAACCCAAAATGCACAAACAGTGGGAAAAAAGCTAGATAACTGGGACCTTTTAAAAAGTAATTTTTTTTTTCTCACATCAAAAGACTTCTCCAAAAGGGTAAAAAGAGGACCTAGAGACCGGGAAAAAATATTTGCCTATGACATATCTGACAAAGGACTTATCTCCAAAATTTATAGAAAACTTCAAAACCTCAATACCAAAAGGACAAACAACTCAATTCAAAAATGGGCAAGGGACATGAACAGACACTTCACTGAAGAAGATATATTGGTGGCCAACAAACAAATGAGGAAATGCTCATGATCATTAGCCATTAGAGAGATGCAAATCAAAACAACCATGAGATATTGTCTCACCCCAGCAATAATAGCAAAGTTCAACAAGACAGAAAATAAAAAATGCTGGTGACAGTGTGGAGAGATTGGAATTCTCAAACACTGCTGGTGGGATTGCAGGATGGTACAACCATTATTGAAAATGGTATGAAGTTTCTTTTAAAAAATGAAAATAGAAATACCATTTGATCCAGCAATTCTATTTCTAGGTATATGTTCTATAGAGGCAAGAGACAGGACATGAACAGACATATGTACACCAGTGTTCATTGCAGCACAATTCACTATAGAAAAGAGATGGAAACAACCTAAATGTCCATCAACAGATGAATGGATAACCCAACTATGGTAAATTCACACAATGGAATACTATGCAACATTAAAGAATAATGAAGAATACATGAATCATCTCACAACGTGGATGAATTTGGAGGACATTATGCTGAGTGGAATAAGTCAATCACAGAAGGACAAATATTGTGTGAGCCCATTATTGTAAAAATCAAGAAAAGTTTTACTCAGGAAAAGAAATTCACTTTATTGGTTCCAGGGATGGGAGGGAATAGGAGGGATAATTTCTGACTAGTTGGGGATCACATGTTGATTTAGGTGAGGGGACAGACAGTATGGAAAGAGTCTGTGACCATCGTGATGACACTGGGGAAAGGAAGGCCACTGAAATATGCACATAAGATATAGACAACAGAGGCAAATACAAGTACATGCACAATACTGTATTACCACTAATACCAAACACCAGACTACGAGTAAATGCATACACAGGTGAAAAGATCAAGTGATGTTCAGTGAATAGGAATATACCCTAGGCCAAAGATAGATTTGGCTGAAGATAATTTTACATATGCACTGTGCTACAAAATTACCACATACATTACAGAAGTAACAGAAGACAGAGTTAGAGCAACTTCTCAGAGACAATCAAACACCTTGAGAGAGAGAATCACCAGGCCTGCCAACATGAGACCGTAGTCTTGGGAGACATCATGCTCAATTGGAACAATACAGTACATAAAAATCTTGTCCCATGACCTACTTTTTGTGAGTAGCCAACTGGGGTCTTAAAAGCTTTCAAGTGGCCATCTAATATACAATTCGTCCCCTCTCATCTGAACCAAAGAAGAGTGAAGGAAATAAAAGACATCTGGAAACAATGAATTAGTCCAAGGATAAAATGGACCATGAGGACCTCAGCTTTCATGACCCTGAGACTGGAAGATCTAGATGGTGCCTTGCTACCAATGCCAGACACTCAGAAAAGGATCAAAACTGGAGATTATGGATAGAGTGGGAGGAAAATGTGGAACAAAATTCAAAAACACAAAAATGACCAGAGTTATTGGTCAGGTAGAGTCAGGTGGAATCCCCAAGACTATGGCCCTGGGTTACTTTCGGACCTAAAAATGAACTCACTCCATTAGTTCTCAGCCCAACAGTAGCAAGACTGTCATGCAGAACACCTACCCAAGGGCAAGGCACTCACGTACTCTAGGGAGATGCACCCCTTAGATAAATCAGGTTTGAGCCACAGAGGAGCAGCATTTACATAACCACCAGAGGATCAGTCCTCAAGATGACATCTTTGCTTTTCAACACTTTAAAGAGGTCTTTCACAGCAGATTTTCCCAGTGAAATACACAGTTTGATTTCTTGATTGCTGTTTCCACAGGCATTCGTTGTGGATTCAAATAAGATAAAATCCTTGACAACTTAATTTTTTTTTTCTCTATGTATTATGATGTATTGTATTGGTCCAGTTAAGAGATTTTTGTTTTCTTTATGTTGGTATCTAATCCATACTGAGGGATGTAGTCTTTTGGTCTTCACCAGTAAGTGCTTCAAGCCATCTTCACTTTCAGCAAGCATGTTATTCCTCTGCACATCATAGGTTATTAATGAGTCCCCCTCCAATCCTGAAGCCATATTCTTATTCATATATTCTAGCTTATAGGATTATTTGTTCAGAAATTGAATAAGATAAGTGAAATGATACACCATGATGTACACTTTTCCTCATTTTGAAACATGCAATATTCTCTTGTTCTGTATGGATTACTGCCTCTTAGTCTATGGACAGGTTCCAAATGAACACAATTAAGTGCTCTTGGATACCCATTCATCACAATGTTATCCATAATTTTTTGTGATCCACACAACTGAATGTCTTGTCATCTGATTCAAGCAAACATCTCATATTCTCCACTTCCAGCCAAACCCATCTAACATTAGCAATGATATATCTTGTTCTATATCCTCTTCTGAATCCAGCTTGATTTTGTCTCAGTTCCCTATCAGTCAACTGCTGTAAGCATTTTTAATTATTTTCAGCAAAATTTTACTTGCATGTGATTTTGTTAGTACAAAATATGGGAAGTCTGATGAAATAGAAGAAAATTATTCTCCAGAGGCTCAGTTCCAACAGCATAAAGAAAAGTATTCAAGAGTGGATTTCAACTGAGATGTGATTTAAAATTATGGGTGTCAGAGAAAAATGTTGAATTAAGGAAATTTGATTATATTTAGAAAATTTACAAATACACATGAGAAAGCTCAATAATTCTACTCTAAGAATTCAGCTGTGCCTAATGATTTATATAGTTTTATAAGAAATATGGCCATGATGCTTCTTAGAAGCAAGGATAGCAAGGGTTTGTTTCACTTACTTTGGGCACATATTCAGCTTTGACCAATCTCTAGAAAAGAATTTACACATTGACAAAAAAAATTAAGGAAACTCCCAATGAGATAATTTGACACAATAGCCAAAACAATGAAATCAAGTATACCAACAGTCATAAAGATGTCACAAGACCAGGATATTTTTTTTCTATTATATATAAGGACACAATAGACAGACACAACTCAATAACAACTAGTAACACTGTAGATGAATGATTCTGAAATCCACCAAAGTCTACATTTTCACAACAAATCTTCACAGCAATTCCAGATATTCCCAGTTAACAATTTAACAATCTTATCATTTCTGGTTTTATCCTCATTTGACTTTCCTACAACAAATTCATAATTTTGTTTTCTTCTTATTATTACTCTCTATCACAGAAAAGATAAAGGACAGATCCTTCTACTTTATTGTCTTTTTTCCTGAAGTGATATATATATATATAATGAACTTAATTTTCCTTACTGTTTTAGTCAATGGCATTTCATTTGTCACTTGTTATTATTTTCTCCATGACTTTATCCATTGTGTGTCCTTACTAGGATTTGGAAACTATAACTATCAGGTCTTCTATTTAGGTGAACATCCTTCTCTTCAAAGTCTTCCTCATTGCATCATGGACATCTTTGTTTCTTAAACTATAGATGAAAGGATTCAGCATTGGCCCCACAATGGTATAAAAAATTGTGACTACTTTATCTTGATCCAAAAACTCTGAAGAAGATGACCTAAGATACATGAATCCACCAGATCCAAAGAAAAGAGAAACAGAAATAACGTGGGAGCTGCAAGTCCTGAAGGCTTTGGACCTTCCTTCTGTGAAATGAATGCAGAAGATTTTGTAAAGAATAAAAGTGTAAGAGACGAAGATGGTGACACTAGGTACTATTGCATTTGTTCCCACTACAAAGAAAACTATTAGCTCACTGATATAGGTGTTTGTACAGGAGAGGTGGAAAAGGGGTGGTAAATCACAAGTGAAATGATTGATGATATTGCCATCACAGAAAACGAGTCTCAGCAGGGACACCATGTGAGCCATGGCACCAACAAAACCCACCACATATGCACCAGCCATCAGCCTGAGGCAGACCTGAGGGGACATAATGACCCTGTAAAATAAGGGCTTGCAGATGGCCATGTATCTGTCATAAGCCATTGATGTTAAAACAAAACACTCACCAATAGAAAACAATGTGAAGAAATAAATCTGGGTCATGCACTCTGCATGTTGTTGTTGTTGTTGTTGTTGTTGTTTGCCATCGAGTCGGCCCCGACTCATAGCGACCCCTCCTTGGGTTTCCGAGGCAGTATCACTACGGAAGTAGGATTGCCCAACCTTCCTTCCGAAGAGTGGCTGGTGGGTTTGAACCGCCAGCCTTCTGGTTAGCAGTCAAGTGCCTTAGCCACTATGCTACCAGAGCTCCCTGCACTCTGCATAAGTGATGATATTCCTTTTTACAAAAGTCATCAGCATTCTGGGGCTTATGACACAAGAGTAGCAGAGATCAATGAAGGAAAGGTTGAACAGAAAGTAGTACATGGGAACGTGAAGGTGAGGATTCAGTCTAATTAGAACAAGCAAGCCAATGTTTCCCACCACAGTGACCACATAAATTCCAAAGAAAAGGAGAAAGAGAGGCAGCTGAAGCTCTGGCTGAGTAGCAGAGATCAATGAAGGAAAGGTTGAACAGAAAGTAGTACATGGGAACGTGAAGGTGAGGATTTAGTCTAATTAGAACAAGCAAGCCAATGTTTCCCACCACAGTGATCACATAAATTCCAAAGAAAAGGAGAAAGAGAGGCAGCTGAAGCTCTGGCTGCTGTGTTAAACCCAGCAGGATAAACTCAGTCACCGAGGAGTCATTTCCTGAGGCCATTCTTCTTTAGGACATATCTGTGGGAACAGGACAAAAGAATAGCATTACTATGTGTACCCAGTACCAAAGAAAAATATTCTGTTATCCCAAACCAAAACCAAACCAAACTCATTGTCATTGAGTTGAATTTGGTTAAGCTAAATGCCTTAACCTCTACACCATTAGAACTCCTTTGTATGATCCCACTTATAGGAACTATCTAAAATAGGCTAATTCATCAAGGTAAAAGAAGATTGGTGGTTTCCAGGAGCTACAGGGAGGAAGAAATAGGTAATGCAACACGCAACGCACTGCCATTGAGTCCATCTGACTCATAACAACCCCTCTTTGGGTTTCCAAAGAGGTATCACTATGGAAGTAGATTGCCCAATCTTCCTTCTGAGGAGTGGCTGGTGGGTTTGAACCTCCAGCATCCTGGTTAGCAGTCAAATGTCTTAGGTGCTATGCCACCAGATAAATGAGTAGGTAGAAGAAAAAACACAAACAAAAATTTCCTTTTGTATGACTAATTGGTATGTTCAACAAACTCTTATATGTTGTGTTTTGACCCATGACACATCAGGAAAAGTGCCATAGACACATTAATAGAAGTACACTGCTCCTCTTTCAAGGATCTCCCTTTAGAAGAAGGGTAGAAGTTAAAAAAAAAAAAAAATAGTAACCTTCATCTCTCTCCAAGCAATCTCACTCTATTGAAATTGAGAACTCCTTGGGAGAGTGACATTTTGTGTTCCTTTGCTTTTTCAATTTTGTAAAGGCTAAGAGAATGAATGATTAAAGGTGTATGTTAAAAGGACATGGAGTGAAAATTGTGTAGGTATCAGATTCAGGAAACCTGTCACTACGATTGACTATATAACACCCCTGTCCCATGTCTGCATAGACAGTCCACCAGTCATACCTCAGGAACAGTGTTGGGCTCCAAAAGGAAATGGGACATTTCCAGAAGTCCTTGGCTCCCATAAATGAGGAATGGAAGAATAGCAAGATAGATATAATGTAATATTCATGCTTCTTCATGAGGACTTAAGTGGAAGACATTGTAAACTCCTCTCCACTATTTCCATGAAAGAGAAAATGTCTCTGATGAATGTTAGAGGTAAAGATCCCAGGACAGAGACTTTTGTTGTTGTTGTTGTTGTTATTGTCTTTGTTTGGGGTAAGTTTTAGCCAGAGGCAGCAGTAGCACAGATGTTAGAAGCCATGAATTAAGGACATGGTTTAAGATTATGGGAGTGTGGGTTTCCCAGAGTGTCTTTTCCACCTGAAGTTGTAGTAAATAGTATCTGCTGGTGCCAAGACACTACCTGCTAATATGACCCAAGAGATTTTTATGCATTGAGATATCCTAGAGACCTAATTAAAACTTGAAAAATATAACTTTCCCCAGTTTTCCACAGAGTATGGTTTGCAGGAAAAAATAAATAACCTACCCTATATTTTGAGTCTAGTTCAGGAGAATAACATTGGCTTATTGGAAGTATGCTATTTCACATACCTTTTGACTTCTTACCAAATGGGACACATATGGACATAGAAAAGCAATATAATATTTTCTACATCCATATTAGGTTCTTTCTAGCATATATAGCTATGTGAAATAAACCAAAATAAAAAAAAAACCTACTACCATCAAGTTGATTCTGACTCATAGCAACCCCCTTTGGGTTTCCAAGGCAGTGAATCTTTACAGGAAGTAGATTGCCCAGTCTTCCTTTCATGGAGTGGCTGATGGGTTTGAGCTGCCAATCTTCTGGTTAGCAGTCAAATGCTACACCACTGGAGTTCCTTCTATATGATATACTATATACTTATTTGTTTGTTTATTGTCACCCCATAAAACATGCACTCACACTCATGCACCTACATATATCTGAGTCTAATTTTCTCTGGTAGCATAGCGCCTAAGGCACTTGACTGCTAACCAGAAGGCTGGCGGTTCAAACCCACCAGCCACTCCTCGGAAGGAAGGTTGGGCAATCTACTTCCGTAGTGATACTGCCTCGTCAACCCAAGGAGGGGTCGCTATGAGTCGGGACCGACTTGACAGCACATAACAACAACAATAACAATTTTCACAGGGACAGCAATTTTGTCTCTTTCCTTCATTGCTATTTCTATTGCATCTAGAACAATTTTTGGCATATGCAATAGGTTCTTGATAAACATTTTTACATAAAATAATGAAAGAAGGAGAAGCCTTTGTCCAATTTCCTGTTCTCTTACAGGATTCTACAACATAATTGTTGCACTAAGACAAAGCATTATTCAGTGTCAAAAACTTTCTCTCTGTAGAATAGTTCATGAGGCTGGAGAATCATCAGATAGGCATTCAAAGGCCACTAATGAAATTTTAGTGATCACTATGGGAAGACTTTTAAAGCACAGATGTCTCCTTGAAGACTACAGTGTGCCTAATCCAAACCATAATATTTTCAATCACCTCATATGCATGTGAAAGCTGGACGATAAATAAGGAAGACCAAAGAAGAATTGATGCTTTTGATTTGTGGTGTTGGAGTACCATGAACTGCCAGAAGAATGAACAAATCTGTCCTGGAAGAAGTGCAGCTGGAATACTCCTTGGAAGTGAGAGTGGCCAGACTTTGTCTAACCTACTTTGGTCATGTTATCAGGAAGCACCATTCCCTGGAGAAGGATATCATATTTGGTAAAGTGAAGGGTCAGCATAAAAGGGGAAGATCCTCAGTGAAATTGATTGATACAGTGGCTGCAACAATGAGCTCAGGTATAGCAAGTATCATGAGGATGGCACAGGACAGGGCAATATTTCCTTCTGTTGTACACAGGGTCGCTATGAGTCAGAACCAACTCAATGACACCTAACAACAACAACAAGAGCAGACCAGTTATTGAACAGAGATAGGGAATATAATTTCCCTTCTCCCTGAATATCACAAAGAACATTTCCACAGATTCTCAGAGAGATCTCAAAGTCTTCCTGCAGAACTTTAGCATTGACACAGAAAAAAAAAAAAAAAAAAGGTAGATTTGGGTTAGTATATAAAATCTCAAGTGCCAAAATCAAGGCCATTAAGAGCCACTCAGAGTGTCGGTTTTTCTTTGGCACGGGATTAAAGTAAAGTGTTGACTTAGAATGATTGGTATAGAGGAATCTGGTAGATATCTAGAACTCAAGATGGACAAACAGGAGGCACAATGAGCTGTAGGGCAAAATTAAAATAGACAACAAAAGATATTAAATTACCATGAAACAGTGAGGATGTTGTGAGTAATTCAAAGAAACAAACCTATGCCAAAGACCTCTCAAGGAAGATTTACCAGGTCTTCTCAAAAAAGGGAGAGAAACAGGCAGAAAATTCCCAAGGAAAAAAATAACAAAAGAAAGCAAACACAGCTAAATGGAATGGTGGGACATAATCAAGAAATCCAACTTTAGGGTTTAGAGGGTTTCAGAAGAAGAAGAAAGAAAGATATAGAAACAAAATTCCAAGATGAAGTAACAGTAAGTTTTGAAGACATGAATAAGGCATACAATGTGCAAATCCAGGAAGTTAAGCATACTCCAAGTAGAATAAATCCAAAGAGATTTACACTAAGACAAATCGTAATCAAATTCTTGAAAACCAAAGACAATGAAAGAGTACAAAAAGTATCAAGAGATAAACATTGTATGACATACTAGAGTTAGAGGTTTTCCATAAGATTTACTGCAAATTTCTGCTTAGAAACCCTAGAGACCAAAAGGCAATGGGATATATATATACATAACAACAATATATACATATATGAAAGAAAGGACCTGTCTGCCAAGTGTTCTTTACTCAACTAAACATTTCTTCAAAATGAGGGTAAAATCAAGACATTAGTAAATAAACAAAAATTGTGAGAATTTGTTACCACCAGACCTGTATTGAAATAATTACTAAAGAAAAAGAAATTTTCATTAGACAGATACTAGAAGCTGCACATGGGAAAGTAAATTTAAAAATAAAAAGTAAAAGAGATCTCCAATAAAGGTAATGTGAGGGGCAAATAAAAGGTCCAGTTATATGGTATCTCCAGTGGGTAAATATAACAGTTAAGTTCTACAAGCATTATAATAACAAATGCATAAGAAATAAGTACAAAATTAACCTAACAGACACAGGATATAAATATGATTGGCATTCAAACAACAGAGATGAGAGAGGGAGGTGAAAAATAGGAATGGAGTTTTAGTATATTAATGTATGCTACATTTGTTTGTTAAATGTTGGTATCAAGCTAAAATAAAGTGGTATAAATGTACGTGGTTAAATGCCATTTTTGTAATAACCACTGAAACAATATTTTTAAAATACACATAGAAGGGAAGAAGAAAGAAATAAAAAAACCTCAACATTCAAAAAAAGAAACTAAATAAAAATTACAAAAGTATGGACTAAAGGACAAAGACAATACAAGGCAAAGGAAAAACAATTAGCAAAATGAATGAAGAGAGTCCTTTCTTTTCAATAATTACCTTAAATGTAAACTGTTTAAGCTCTCCATTCAAAAGGCAGAAAGTGACAGAATGATTTTAAAGCATTATCCATCATTATTCTGTCTACAAGAGACATACCTTAGGCCTAAGAATATAAATAACAGAAAAGTGAAAGAATAGAAAAGAGTATTCCATGCAACTAAAAACTAGCATTGCTGGCAAATTGATTCCTTCTCATAGAAACCTTGAAAGATATAGTAGAACTGCCTCATAGTGTCCCTAAGGCTGAAATCCCAAGGCCACTGTTGAGTCCAAACCACCAAACTTTTGGTTGGCAGCTCAGTGCTTTAACCACTGTACTAGGACATTTTTCCCAGCAAGTAGTAATCAAAGACCAGCAGGGGTAGCCATAATAGTATCAGACAAAACAAATTTCACATCAATACTTTTTATAAGAGTAGCAGCAGGGATCCAGGTAAAGGGAGGGACCCAGGATCCACTCCCAAGAGACAGGAAAGTGGGGGAAAGACAAGCCAGGGGGACAACAGAGTGAGCAGCGAGCAGCAGCAGGGATCCAGGTAAGGGGAGGGCTGAGAGGTTTTGAACAGCTAAAGGAGACAAACTTGTCGGTCAGTTTGTCATACTGTGGTGGCTTTGTGTGTTGCTTGAGGCTGTGCCACCAGTGTTTTAAACCCCAGAAGAATTGCACATGGTACACAGGCTACAATGCAGCTTACAGCCTGACAAAGACTAGGAAGAAGGAAGAGGCCATCCACTTCTCAAAGAACTGGTCGGGAAAAACTCTATGAATAGCATAGAAATTCTGTGAATAGCATAGCAGAGAAACGCTGTCTTATATATTACTGGGGAACTTTATGAATAGCCCAGAAAGACTGTCTGATACAGTGCAGGAAGATGAGTTCCATAGGACAGAAGTCTCTCAAAATACAACTGGGAAAGAGCTGCATCATCAGAGTAGAATGAACCTTACGAATATGGATAAAGTAAATCTTTTGAGACATCCATTTGCTGACAGGGTACAACTCAAATAGAGAAGAAATAGCTGTCAAACATCCATTAATAGTTGGAAAACGGAATGTATGAAGTATGAATCTAGGAAAATTGGAACATGTCAAAAATGAAATGGAATTCATAAATATTGATATCCTAGGCATTAGTGAGTGGAAATGAACTGGTTTGGGCCATTTTGAATCAGACAACCATATGATCTACTATGCCAGGAATGACAAATTGAAGAGGAATGGTGTGGCATTCATCATCACAAAGACTGTTTCAAGATCTGTCCTGAAGTACAATGCTGTCAGTGATAGGATAATATCCACATGCCTACAGGGAAGACCAGCTAATACAACTATTATTCAAATTTATGCCCTAACCACCAAAGCCAAAGCTGAGGAAATTGAAGATTTTTATCAACTTCTGCAGTCTGAAACTGACAAAACATGCAATCAAGGTGTGTTAATTATCACTGTTGCCTGGAATGCAAAAGTTGGAAACAAAGAAGAAGCACTGGTACTTGGAAAATTTGCGCTTGCTGGCAGAAATAATGCTGGACATTGCATGATAGAGTTTTGCAAGACCAACAACTCATTCATTTCAAATACCTTTTTTCAACAACACAAATGGCAGCTATACACATGGACTTCACCAGATAGAGTACACAGGAATCAAACTGATTACATCTGTGTCAAGAGGTGATGGACAAGCTCAATATCTTCAGCCAAAACCAGGCCAGGAGCTGATTGTGGAACAGACCATCAACTGCTCATATGTAAGTTCAACTTGAAGTTGAAGACGATTAGAACAAACCCAGGGAGCCACAATATGACCTTGAATATATCACTCCTGGATTTAGAGACCATCTAAAGAAAATATTTGATGCATTGAACACTAATGACTGAAAACCAGAAGAATTGTGGGACGACATCAACATCATCCTTGAAGAAAACAAGAGGTCATTAAAAAGATGAGGAAAGAAGTAAAGACCAAAATGGATGTCAGAAGAGACATTCTAATTCCATTCCAAATCTCTCTGAAATTTGCCTTTGTGCAAAGAGTAGTTAAAACAAATGGAAAATATAACAAGGTAAAAGAGGTGAACAAAAGATTTCAAAGAGCAGCTCAAGCAGACAAAGCCAATTACTATAATGAAATGTGCAAAGACCTGGAGTTAGAAAACCAAAAGGGAAGAACACGCTCAGCATTTCTCAAGCTGAAAGAACTGAGGAAAAATAAATAAATAAATAAATAAATAAAATAAGCTTCCTGTTGCAAACTTGAAAGATTCTATGGGCAAAATATTGAATGATGCAGGAATCATCAAAAGAAGATGGAAGGAATACACAGAATCACCATACCAAAAAGAGCTGGTAGATCTTCATCCATTTCAGGAGGTGGTATATGATCCATAACCAATGGTATTGAAGGAAGAAGTCAAAGCTGCACTGAAGGAACAGGTGAAGTACAAGGCTCCAGGAATGGATGAAACAGCCATTGAGATATTTCAACAAATAGATGCCCCACTGGAGGCACTCACTCGGTTATGCCAAGAGATATGGAAAACAGCTACCTGCCAACTGACTGGAAGAGATCCATATTTGTACCCATTCCAAAGAAAGGGGATCTCACAGAATGTGGAAATTATCATACAGTATCATTAATATCACACGCAAGTAAAATCTTACTGAAGATAATTCAAAAGCACTTAAAGTGCTTAAAGCAGTATATTGATAGAGAACTTCCAGACATGCAAGCTAGATTCAGAAGAGGACATGGAACAAGGAATATCATTGCTGATGTCAGATGGATCTTGGCTGAAAGCAAAGAATACCAGAAAGATGTTTACCTGTGTTTTACTGATTATGCAAAAGCATTTGATTGTGTGGATCATTACAAATTGTGGATAATATTGAGAAGGATGGAAATTCCAGAACACTAAATTGTACTTACAAGGAATCTATACATAGACCAGGAGGCTGTTTGAACAGAACAAGGGGACACTGCATGGTTTAAAATCAAGAAGTGAGTGTGTCAGGGTTGTATCCTGAGAGGCTGGACTATATGAAAAAGAACATGGCATCACGATTAGAGGAAGGATTGTTAACAGCCTGTGATAAACTGACAACACAACTTTGCTTGCTGACAGGGAGGATGACTTGAAGCACTTACAGATACAGATTGAAGGATACAGCCTGCAGTATGGATTGCATCTCAATATGAAGAAAACCAAAGTCCTCACAACTGGACCTATAGGCAGCATCACAAGAAATGGAGAAAAGATTGAAGTTGTCAAAGATTTCACATTGCTTGATTCTACAATTGATGCCAATGGAAGCAGAAGTCAGGACATTAGACGACTTATAGCACTGGACAAGTTGGCTGCAAGGGACCTCTTTCAAGTGCTGAGCAAGGATGTCTCCTTGAGGACTAAGGTGCGCCTGACACAAGCCATGGTATTTTTAGTCGCTTCGTATGCATGTGAGAGCTGGACAATGAATAAATAAGACCAAAGAAGAATTGATGTTTTTGAGTTGTGTTGCTGGCAGAGAATCCCAAAAGTATCGTAGACTGCTAAAAGAACTAACAGATCTGTCCTGGAAGAAATGCTGCCAGGAATGTTCCTTGGAAGTGAGAATTACCAGACTGTCTCATCTGCTTTGGTCATGTTGTCAGAAAGGACCATTCCCTGGAGAAAGATCTAATACTTGGTAAGGTGGAGGGTCAATGAAAGAGGGGAAGGCCCTCAACAAGATGGATTAATATAGTAGCTGCAGTGATAGAATCAAGTATAGCAAGGATCATGGAGCTGGTGTGGAGATTGGGCAGTGTTTTGTTCTGCTGTGCATAGAGTCGCTATGAGTTGGACATGACTCGACAGCACCTAACAACAACAGTCTCCAAAAAGGAACATAGCCCTCCTAACAATTGATTTGGTCTTAGCAGAAAATCCAGCCATACTAAATAAAAGAAAGAAAAAAAGAAAATCAGCCATGTGCCAGAATTCTTGTTATAAACTGTAACTAACAAGTGGGGACGTTTTAAGACATTATGTTTATAATAACATGCTACATAGCAAAGAAAATTTAATATGGTAAGTGATGGTAAATCCCAGTTTAGGAAGCTTTTAGAGTATTCCAGACCTGAGCTAAGAGAGCCTTATCAAAGTACAATGACGAGGAAGGGTCAGAAGAGTGTAAGGAGATCAAGCGACCTGAATTTTAACTCCAGATGGTAATGTGAGTGAGATGGAGAATCTCCAGGTGATAACTTCTTTCTATATTGGTTAACTTGTTAGAAGCATAGAAAATGATAATGAGGAACAGATCTGGGATCACAAGAAAATGCTGAATTCAAACTGGGGCATTGGAGTGTGGCTGCATAATTAGCAATTGGATACAAAATTCTGAACTGAGAGAAAAGGGCCATATTATGCATGTAGCTAATGACAAAAAAAAAAAAAAAAAAAAGACATGATAGT
>NW_006921912.1:3316726-3355227 GCF_000298275.1 Orycteropus afer afer | reverse complement strand
CTGCTCGACATCTCGTATGCCGTCTTAAAAAAAAAAAAAAAAAAAAGACATGATAGTATCAAGTGTATTTTGACTCACAGTGACCTGATATGTGTAGAGTAGAGTAGAACTGTGCTCCATAGTGCTTTTCAATGACTGATTTTTTGAAAGTAGATAATCAGGCCATTCTTTCAAGGTACCTCTAGGTGACTTGCACTGGGCAAATCAGCTGCAAAAGACCCTTTAAGGTGTTGAAGAATACAGATACCACTTTGAAGATTAAAGTGTACCTAACCCAAGCCAATGTATTTTTAATCACCTCTTATGAATGTGAAAGCTGGAGAGTGAATAAGTAAGACCAAAGAAGAGATGATGCTTTTGAATTGTGGTGTTGGCAAAGAATACTGAAAATACCATGAACTGACAGAAAAATGAACAAGTCTGTCCTGGAAGAAATGCAGCCCAAATGTTCCTTGATAGTGAAAATGGTCAGACTTCTTTTCACATACTTTGGTCATGTTGTCAGAAGGGATCATTTTCTGGAGAAGGATATCATGTTTGGTAAAGTGGAGGGTCAGCAAAAAAGGAGAAGACCCTCAACAAAATGGATTGACACAATGGCATCAAAGATGCGCTCAAATATAGCAAGGATTGTGAAGCTGACACCTGACTGGGTAGTGTTTAGTTCTGTTGTATTAAGGTCACTATGATTCGGAGCCAACTCAATGACACCTAACAACAAAGTAACAACTGCATGATCACACATACAGTAAGCAGAGGAGTTTGAATTCAAGTTCAATCAGTCCAACTCCAAAGCTTATGTTCCTATTTCTCTATGATGCTCTTTATAGGTGTAAAAGCAGCCCCAGTGGCACAGTGCTTCTCTGTGAACCAAAAAGTCACCAGTTTGAACCCACCAGCTAGCTATTTCATGGAAGAAAAGACCTGGAGATCTGCTTCTGTAAAGATTAGATCCTGGGAAACACGAGTGGTTCTACTCTGTGACACAGGGTTGCTATAAGTCAGAATGGACTCAAAATCACCAAACAACTACAATATAAGTGGGAAAGACATCAGAAAAATGACAGTATTAACACTTTCATGATCAAATTCTTACTTTAAATTTTTGTTAATCCTATGAGTTTTCAGTAATGGAAGGCATGCTGAAATGAAAGGGAAAATTTTTTTGAAGTATTATGAATTTTGATACAACTAAATGGGACACATATGTCCCAAGTGGACTCTGGTGGTAGGATTGATGACAGGAGGCCTGTTGCTTCAGATTTATGCTGTCACAATGGCCCCTGCCAGGTGGTAGTATAGACAAAACCTGGGATAGCAGCTTCCCCAGAAATCTGAGAGGCTGAAATGTTAGTGGGCAATATATATCCCATAGGTCACAAAAGGCTTAAATCTAAGACCTAATACTATATCAATTACAGAGAAATTCAAGAAAGGTTTGGAAATTGTAAATGACTCTGCCTCAAGCATTCCTTTTTTAAAATTGAACATGGGTCCTAGGGGATAGTGTAGAGAACACAAAGGAAGCTGGCTATACCCTTTCTGGCCAGAGGATTCAAAACTCTTAATGTGATCTGACACTTGAAGAATATTGAATCCCAAAGGAATCAATGATAACTCACTAACAGAGATGTAAACATAGACTTAATAATTTATTCCCTTGATAGCGTGACCAAATTTTGCATGAAATCCTAAATGAAAGGCTTATTTTCTAAATTTCCAATCAAGCTGCTGATATCTATGAAGAACAAGATAAATTCACACTATAAGCAAGCTGAAGGTTTGGAGGAAAAAAAAATGATGCATTTCTCTAGCTCTGAAAAAGACATTAGAAACAAAATCACAAACAATCACATCCTTTCCTCTAAAAAAAAAAAAAAAAAAAAAACTAATCCAGCTGCTCAGAAATGGAGATTTTTCCTCAAGATATTGCCTCATTAATTATCAGAAATGTTGTTTTCTTTAGGACAGTGAAAAGAACATTTAAAAGCCAGCAGTAGTAAGTTCTATGGGCATAATTTGAGCAATTGAATAATGCACATTCTGATGTTTTCCTACCCACAACTACAGGAGTGTAGAGCTCTGGGAAGACCACCTGCTCTTTCTGAATAATTCATCCTAATTTTGAGGTAAGACAGGATGAAGTCGATTGGTAGGAGGAGTTCAGAAAATTCAGGGACATCCTTGACAATTTCACTAAGCCAGGTACTGAGAGTATCTTAAAGATAGGAAAAAGAAAATGGGTTAAGTGATAAGTATAAGAAGGTTCTTGGTGACTGTATTCTCTCAGCAAAAAATGAGAAAAATCAAACTCACTGCCATTGAGTAGAATCTAACTCACAGCGATCCCTCTTTTGGTTTCCGAGGCGGTATCTCTATGAAGTAGATTGCCCAATCTTCTTTCTGAGGAGTGGCTGGTGGGTTTGAACTGCCAGAATTCTGGTTAGCAGTCAAACGCCTTAGGCACTACAACACAAGATGTCCCTCAGAGCTTCTGGAATTTCAGAATTTCGATAGGAAGTGGTCCCAAGCACCATTCCTGGCTCTTTTGTTCCTCTGCTGTATGACCTTGGTCAGTCAACCCATTCATCACTTGAAGTTGTCATTTCATTGTCTTTCAAATGCAGTGATCAATTTTAATGCTCTTGCTAAAAGACTTTGTACTGAACAGTGTCAGCACAGGGAAGATGACAAGTTACAGTTAATATTTGAAAGTTTAAAAGGAAAAGGCAAATAAGAAAAGTAAAAGCTGGGCAGTCGTGGTATCTCTGGCAACAGGTACTTTTGGATTTGAGCCCCAACTGAACCAGTCCTAACTAAGGATCTGGGACTTTACCTAATGTGATATTCCTCTCCCATTTCCTGACATCATTCCCTGAAAAAAAATGTCTATGAGAAATGACTCTCAGATTGACCAACCAAACTAAACTCCAGCTACCCTCTTCTTTCTCTTCCTGGTGAACTATGTGGTCACTGTGGTGGGAAATTTGAGCTTAATTCATCAGATCACCCTGAATTCTCATCTTCACACAACATGTACATTTTCATCTTCAATCTGTCCTTAAGATACCGCTGCCACTCTTTGGTCCTTACCCCTAAAATGCTACTGAGATTTATGTCAGAGAACAACATCATCTCTTTTGCAGGATGCATGACTCAGTTATTTTTCTATTTCTTTGTTCATTCTGAGTGCTATGTGTTGACAACCATGGCTATGAACAATATGAGTTCATCTGCAAGCCCCTAATGTAATTGATACTGTGTTCCCTCAAGTCTTTTTTCTGATGTTTGATTCATATGTTATGGGGTTTATTGGTGCTGTAGCCCTCACGGGGGCATTGTCAGACTGTCCTTTTGTGACTCCAACATCATCAATCATTATAGTCTGACATCTCCCTCTTCCTCTAATTCTCATACAGCAGTACTTATACCAATGAACTGGTGGATTCCTTTACTGTGAGCACAGTTCTAATACTGTCCAGTTTTATTATGTTCATTTTTTATGCTTTGATCTTCTCCAATATCCTCCACATCTCAAGAGCTGGGGAGTTGTCCAAAGCCTTCAGCACTCGTGGCTTCTACATGATAAACATTGCTCTATTCTATGGCTCTGGAATGTTCACACATCTCAAGGTGACTTCTGCTGACTCTGTGGACAAGTGAAAGTTCTTCTCAGTAATTTATATCCATGAAGTGCCTATACTTAACCTTCTCATCTACAGCTTGAGGAACAAGGATGTCAAATTAGCTCTCAAGAAAACCCTCAAGAAGAGGGGACATCAAGCTCAATGGGCATAACATATTACACAAAACCTCATTCCACCTCCTACTTTGATGAATAACAACTAGGATCTTAAAAGCTTGCAAGCAGTCATCTAGATGCAACGATGGGTCTCTTCTCATCCAGAGCAAAGAAAAATGAAGAAAACCAAAGATTCATGGAAACAATTAGTCCTAGTGACTGGTACACCATGTGATCTACAGGCTGTATGACTATGAAACCAAAACAACTAGATGGTGCCCGGCTACCACTGTCAATCAGTTGGATGGAGACTTATGTTGGAGATCCTATATAGAGAGGGAGAACAATGTGGAACAAAACTAAAAATCATTTGGGGAAAAAAAAAAAAGGTGGTGGGGGTGGGATCCTGGTTTGCTGGTCTGATAGAGCCTGGTGGAACCACTGAGACTATGGCCTCTAGCTGTCCTTCAGGTCTAGAATTGAATCCACACCTGTGTCTTCCAGCCAAACAAAAGACAGGCATATGAGTTAACAGATACACTCCTTGGAGAAAACAGTCATGGGGGAAAGAAGGGCTGTTTATGCACAGGGAGACAGCTCAGGGGGCAGGAGTGTATGGAGGGATGGATACAGGGAAGACGTTACTATTGGGAGGAAGTGGGAAGGGAGCTGTTGCATTGTGGTAAATTGTAGTCAACGTCATGAGACAAAGTGTATGTGAGCTGCTGTATGGAAAGTGAATTTTCTCTGTAAATTTCCACCCAAATCACAGTAATAAAAAGTCATAATAAAAAAAGAAAAGAAAACCCTGAAGAAATTTGAAATCTAAGTAGAACTGATATTGCTGGGTTGTTGTGTTATGTTGTGTATCCTTATTTTCCCCTAAATTTCTTCAAAACAAGGTGTTTATTTCAAACAACTTTTCCTCTATAAGCATGCTATCCAAACTTATTGTTTATGCCCACATTATTCTCAGTACTATGATTAACCACTGAAGTGAATTTTTATCTTTGCAGGATGCTACAGACTCAGCCTGACTGTCACTCTTTTTTGAAGCACATTCTGCTTTGCCACTTTCTGGGATTTTTCACACATAAGTAAACATTCTAGAGGAACAATATCTGATAAGCTTACCCACTCTTTTTGCACCCTGAAAGCAATTATATGTGACCTTTTTGGTTTTAGTAATTTTAAATATCTGTGCCTTGTGATAACTTTTATGAACACAATAAAAGTATCAATTTTCTAAGATTTTCAAGATTCTTTTAGTCATGATTTCTGTACTAAATTTTCTGTCTCACATATGAAATAGAGCCATATAACTTGTTGAACCTTTGCTCTTGTCTTTGCTCCCGAGGATGAGGAAAGATATCTGAGGATAAGCTACATGCCTACACTCTTTAAACCCACAAATGATGAAAATTACAGATATTCCTTGAGAAATATGGCTTTGTTTCATAGCACTGAGTAAATGGTTTGATATCATAGAAAGAGCATTATCACTGTCTTGTCTGTTGATCAGTTTTATCCATAATTCTAGACAAAGATTTTGAGATCTATAAGTGAATGAATTCAAATTCACAGTTTAGTAAATATCTTTAGTTTCAGAACAGTGAGTTAGGTTCAACATGAAATTTATTTGCCCAGCTACTCAAAAGATTTGGCCTTTGCAAAAGGGGAAGCCTGTTAACTCTTCCTTAAGACATAAAAACAACCATGGGTAAACTTTGTCATGAAGGGTTTTATGTTTTCAGTTTGTAGCTTTCACTTTTGAGAAAAATGTACATGTGCTAAGTTCTTACTAGGGAAGCATTGGACACTTTATACAGATGATCATAATATATAATAATGTCCTACTTTTTAGATGATGAACCTGATTCAGAGTTGTTACTTAAGATGTTCAATGAGCTTGTGGCAAAGTCCAGCTTTGAACACAAATTAAACAACTCCAAATCCTCTATAATTTGCACTGTATCATTTTACCTCTTGAGAAGGAATTAAAGAAAACAAAATAGAAAATATAAAAGAAGGGATAGTTCTTTAAGAAAAGGCCTAAAACTGATGCTGTAAATGGCACCCTTCATAACAAATTATGAATAATTGTATGAAGAATGGGAACTGCAGAACACTTAATTGTGCTCATGAGGAACCTGTACACAGACCAAGAGGCTGTCATTCAAACAGAAGAAGGGGATACTGCATGGTTTTAAATCAGGAAGAGTATGTGTCAGGGTTGTATCTTTTCATCATACATATTCAATCTGTATGCTGTGCAAACAATCTGAGAAGCTGGACTATAGGAAGAAGAACATAGTATTAGGATTGGAGGAAGATTAATTAACAAACTATAATATGCTGATGAAACAACATTGTTTGCTGAAAATGAAGACTTGAAGCACTAACTGATGAAGATCAAAGACTACAGTCTGCAATATGGATTACACTTCAACATGTTGTTGTTGTTGTTGTTGTTAAGTGCCGTCGAGTCGTTTCCAACTCATAGTGACCCCATGCACAGCAGAACTAAACACTGCCCGATCCTGCGCCAGCCCCACAATCCCTGCTATACTCGAGCCCATCATCGCAGCCACTGTATCAATCCATCTCCCTGAAGGCCTCCCCCTCTTTCATCGACCCTCCACCCTACCAAGCATGACATCCTTCTCCAAGGAATGGTCCCTTCTTACAACATGACCAAAATAGGTGAGATGAAGTCTGGCCATTCTTGCTTCCAAGGAGCATTCTGGCTGCACTTCCTCCAGGACAGATCTGTTAGTTCTTTTAGCAGTCCATGGTACTTTCAGCATTCTTCGCCAGCACCACAACTCAAAAGCATCAACTCTTCTTCGGTCTTCCCTATTCATTGTCCAGCTCTCACATGCATACCAGGCAATTGGAAATATCATGGCTTGTGTCAGGCGCACCTTAGTCCTCAAGGAGATATCCTTGCTCCTCAGTACTTGAAACAGTTCCTTCGCAGTTGACTTCCCCAATGCTACACGTCGTCTAATGTCCTGACTGCTGCTTCCATTGGCATCGATTGTAGAACCAAGCGTGAATTCCTTGACAACCTCAATCTTCTCTCCATTTATTGTGATGCTGCTCATTGGTCCTGTTGTGAGGATTTTTGTTTTCTTTATGTTGAGATGTAATCCATACTGCAGACTGTATTCTTCAACCTTCATCAGTAGGTGCCTTAAGTCATCCTCACTTTCAGCAAGCAAAGTTGTATCGTCTGCATATCTCAGGTTGTTAATGATTCTTCCTCCAATCCTGATACCACGTTTTTCTTCATATAGTCCAGCTTCTCGGATTATTTGCTCAGCATATAGATTGAATAAGAAAATGAAACATAAAGAAAATGAAAATCCTCACAACTGGACCAATAAGTAGCCCTATGATAAATGGAGAGAAGAATGAAGTTGTCAAAGATTCATATTACTTGGATCCAAAATCAACACCCATGGAAGCAATTCAAGAAATCAGACATCATATTGCACTGGGCAAATCTGCTCTAAAAAAAACTCTTCAAATTGTTGAAGAATAGAGATATCACTTTGAAGACAGTCGTGTACCTAACCCAAAATGCAAACTCACTGCCATCGAGTTGGATCCAACTCATAACGACACCCCCCCTTGGGTTTCCAAGGCAGTATCACTACTGTGATATTGTTCAACCTTCCTTCCAAGGAATGGCTGGTAGGTTTGAACCACCAGTCTTCTGGTTAGCAGTCAAATGCTTTAGGCACTATGCCATCAGAGGTGTTTTCAATCGCCTCATATACATGAGAAAGCTGGACGATGAATATGGAAGACTGAAGAATAATTGATGCCTTTCAATTGTGGTGCTGGTGAAGAACATTGAAAATAAACTTGGGCTGCCAGAATGAATAAATCTGTCCTGGAAAAAGTGT
The DNA here is from genome assembly GCF_000298275.1 of Orycteropus afer afer. Classification (NCBI taxonomy): domain Eukaryota; kingdom Metazoa; phylum Chordata; class Mammalia; order Tubulidentata; family Orycteropodidae; genus Orycteropus; species Orycteropus afer. Next base: position 3,347,571 of record NW_006921912.1, on the reverse strand, counting down.
AGCTGGCATGATCTTTGAAAGTTTGAGAATGGCCAGACTTCGTCTCATCTAATTTGGTTATATTGTCAGAATGGACTATTTCCTGGGGAAGGATATCATGCTTGGTAAATCTGAGCATCAGTGAAACAGGGAGACATACTCCACAAGAAAGATTGACACAGTGGCCACAATGATGGGCTCAAGTGCAGCAAGGATTGTGAGAATGGAGCAGTGTCGTACATGGGGTCTCTGTGACAGCACCTAACACCACCACCAACAATATTGTATAAGTATTTTCTTCCCCAAAATTTAGAAAGAACTCACAAATACCTACACAAATTATCTCATCCAAGTATTTTCTCCCCAAAATATTATTTAAGTTATTCCGTGTATGGTTAAAGTAAATCTACCAAATACTTAATGGGAAAGAACTTGGAAGAACTCATGAAACTAAAATATACGATATGTCATTTTTTAAAAAAACTAAATAAGTATATTTGTAAAATATTGCTCCAACCATGAAAAAATTGCCCAAAGGTTGAATTATTTATTGAGGGCATCCAGCCTACTTACTTGGGCAAATGTGACTAACTAAGCTATTTGACAATTTATGTGGTATTATTGGACTATGTTTTTTTAATCTAAACACTCATTTGGGGAAAAAAGGCAAAAATACTAAATTTTCTGTTAACATTTTATTTATGACCCAATTGGAGATAATGTAGATGAATATTTCAATATTCATGTTTTATTATAAAATTAATATGATTTTAAAATTGAAACATTTAAAATTTTTAATTAAAATATGATTTTAAAATTATGATTTGATTGTTAGGAATGACATTAATGTGAATTATTTGAAACTATATGTTGTATGTTAAAGCAGAAACGTATTTATTTTCATTAGGTAATACCTTCAAATAAAATATCTTCATATTTATTCAAAGTTTTTTTTTGCTACTAGAATATTAAAACAACAGAACACTAGACTATAATTATTTATATCAGATTTTGTGAATGAAGCTGCTACTTGAAATTTGTAATCAATAATTCTTAATAATTATAACCATGACATTTTTATAATCACTGACAGTAAGACATATTGAATGCAAGAGTAAAATAATTTTAAATTATTTTAAATCACCTCAAAATTTACAGTTCAATTAAAGTTTTGAAATGTACAAGCTCTTTACTTTTGTTGATAAATGAATGTTGAACACATTTGAAGACAATTTTACTTCATAATTTCAAATATTTCAAAAATAAAGAAATTCTAATTTTCAGAGAGCTTCTACATTGTTTGAGCAGTCACACTACAAATAACATTGCTGCCACCAAAATGAACAGAAGTATGTGATATGGAGGTGGGGGAGGAGGAGTGGTGGTTCAGTGGTAGAATGCTCAGCTTCCAGGCAAGAGACCCAGTTTGGATTCTGGTCAATGAACCTCAGGTACAGCCACAACTCATTTGGTGGTGGAGCCTTGCATGTTGCTGTGATGCTGAACAGGTTTCAGCAGAGCTTCCAGACTAAGACAGACTAGGAAGAAAGTCTAGCAATCTATTTCTGAAAATAAACCAATGAAAATCCTATGGATCATGAAAGTCTAACCTCATTGTGCATGAAGTACACATGAGTTGGGTGCCAATTTGAAAGCAGCCACCACCACCAACAAATGACATGAGGGAACAAAGATTGAAGTTTCTGCTTGAAGTGGTGAACTTCAAATTACCTGTCTGGCCTCCCTCCACCACAAATCACAGCAGCTAAGACTACACACTCTTCTCCTTGGGCACTTAAAACACAAATTTCTCCAGCAACTACAGGGGGTCCTTATCCACAGTGACACAGTTGTCCTCTATGTTTGGCTGCTATAGCTGGCATACAGATAGTGGAGTAACCATTTGAATGCGTAGTTGAAACAAAGCAGTGAAAGCAATTTTGTCTCATTCTTCTTGCTGTCTGCCAAATCCGTGGGTATGCTCTCACAACCAAAAAAAATCAGTTGCCTTCTAGTGCATTTGAACTACTGAACTTTGGATTGAAAAAGAATGCAGCAAACACATACACCACAAATTTTCTTTTTTCTTCTAAGAAAAAAAAAAAGAAGGAGACAAATTTACACATTGAAAGAATAAATCTCAATATGACAAGGTCCTAGCAATACTTTTTTTAGGGGGAAACAGACCTTAAGCTTACACAACAGAGTAAACAAAGAACCTTAACATTACACTTAGCACTCTATTCTGTGCTAAGTGCCAAGAATTTTACTATGTAATTTTAATCATAATACATATGAATCCTAGAATATTTGCAGAGAAAAAGAAAACTATATAATGTGGAAAGTAATATTTGTTCCACTGATGCAAGCACAAGTCAGTGTCCATTTCAATTCTATTCATGACAATGCATCATTTGACAAATGCTATAAACTAGAGACATTTAAAAGAGCTTCCTATAATTTTCAATATATGTGTGGTTTGGGCAAGATGATCATAGTGGTGACCCTCAGCTATCCTAACATACCCTCAGGAATAATAGAGACACATTTAAATAAGGCATTCAGCAAGTACATATGTGAAGCTGAAAAGCTAGAACAAAAACATATTACTAAAAGAACTGAAAAATTCTGGAAATTTTTACAGCTGCACCATGTCCATAATTTTTATCACCTCCCTTCTCTTAAAGCAGTCAAAAATGATGGATATTGTTGCTGATGTCAAAAGGACCTTAGTTGAAAGCAGAGAATATCAGAAAGATGTCTACTATGTATATTATTCACTATGAAAAAGGAATTTGACTGTGTGATTTGTAATAAATTATGGATAATATTACAAAGATTGGGGATTCCAGAATACCAAGAGGCTGTCATTCAGACAGAACCAGGGGATACTGCAAGGTTTATAATCAAGAAAAGTTATGTGTCAGGGTTGTAGCCATTCATCATACTTATTCAAACTGTATGCTGAGCTCATAATCCAAGAAGCTGGATTATATGAAGAAGAACACAGCATCAGGATTGGAGGAAGACTCATCACAACATGTGATATGAAGAGAACACAATCTTAAAAATCTTAAAATCTTTCACTTGAAAGTGAAGAGGACTTGAAGCACTTACTGATAAAGATCAAAGACTACATTCTTCAGTATGGATTACACCTCAACAGAAAGAAAATTAAAAAAAAAAAAAATCCTCACAATTAGACCAATAAACATCACAGTAAGTGGAGAAAAGATTGAAGTTGTCAAAAATTTCATTTTACTAGGATACACAATCAACACCAATGGGAGCAATAGTCAAGAAATCAGACATCGCATTGCATTGGGCAAATCTGCAAGAGACCTCTTTTAAGTGTTGAAGAGCACAGGCATTACTTTGAAGACTAACATGAACCTAAACAAAGCAATGGTATTTTCTTTCACTTCATATGGATGTGAAAGCTGAACAATGAGTAAGGGAGACCCAGGAAGAATTGTTCATTGTCAAAGACTACTGAAAATACCACGGACTGTCAGAAGAACAAACTCATTTACCCTAGAAGATGTAGAACTGGAATGCACCATAGAAGGAAGAATGGCCAGAGTTCCTCTCACCTACTTTGGTCATGGGATCAGAAGAGACAAGCCTCTGGAGAAAATATCATCTTCGGTAAATTGGAAGGCCAGAGAAAAAGGGAAAGAACCTCAAGGAGATGGATCAACATAGTGGCTGCAATGATGTATGTACTCAAATGTCTCAGTGATTGTGGGGATGGCACAGGATAAGGCACCATATTCTGTCGTATAGAGGGTTGCTATGGGTCAGAATTGACTTGATGGCACCTAACAACAAAACTGTTGAAACTGGAAAGGCTATACAATTGTTTTAAAGAAAGCAAGAGAGAGATGAACTGGTCAGACAGCATCTCACTCTGCAGTTCACCTTGGGTAAGAAAGACACATATACACACATAAACAATAGGTACCAAAAGAACAAACTCATTGCCATGGAATCAGATCTGATTCATAGCAACCCCTCCTTGGGTTTCCCAGGCAGTATCATTATGGAAGTAGGTTGCCCAAACTTCCTTCCAAGGAGTAGCTGGTGGGTTTGAACCACTAGCCTTCTGGTTTCTGGTCAAATGTCTTAGTCACTATGCCACCAAAGGAAATTAGCCAAGTGTCTCTATGTGATACAAAGAATAATAATCAGGTTGGGCGACATTGGACAGGGATTACTCTGGAGTGCCAAAATAGGTCAACATAGAGTTCTGGTGGCCTAGTGCCTAAGGCACTTGATTGCTAACCAGAAGCCTGGCAGTTCATATCCACCAGCCACTCCTCAGAAGGAAGGTTGGACATTCTACTTCCGTAGTGATATCTCCTCAGAAACCCAAGGAGAGAGATCATTATGAGTTGCAATTGACTGGATGGCAGTGAGTTTGGTTTTTTGGTTTAGTTACATTGCAGAATGAGAAGAAAAAAAAAAAAGATAGTACAGTAAACATCCCTCCAAGAATATGTTAGAAAGAAAGGTGAAGAGAAGGGAAAAGAAAAATAGGAAGAGGGTGATGAGGAGAAAAAAAAAAAAATAGCACTAGAGGCAGAGTGTAAGCTATTACTTCAGCTTATGCTCAATTTGTAAGTCTATTCAGAGTTCTCTTCAGAGCAAGTTTGACATCCTTGTTTCTGAAGCTATAGATGAGAGGATTCAGTATGGGTATCACATTGATATAAAACACTGAAAAAATTTTCTCTGGCCCACAGACCCAGAAGATGATGACTTGCCATGAGTGAACCTTCCAGATTGATAGAATGGCCAACAGTTATCATGTGGGAACCACAGATGCTGAAGACTTTGGACCAACCTTTTGATGAGGACATATGATGAATACTAAAAATGATCAAAGCATAAGAGGTAAAGATTTTATAACTGTGCCTACAGTAAAGGAAACTACCAGTTCATTGGCACAGGTGTTACTGCAGGAGAACTGGAGGAGGGGGAAGATGTCACACATGTAATGGTTGATGATGATGGAGTCACAAAATATCAGACTGATCATACACCCTGTGTGCTCCATGGCACTAGCAAGCCCCATCATGAATGAACCAGACATCAATAGGGAACAGACCTCAGAGGGCATGGTGAATATACATCAAATGGATAAAAGGGATCATAGGCCATGATTATCAACATAAAGAACTCAGAGTTGACAAAGCAGCAGCAGAAAAATAGCTGAGCCATGCATCCTGCAAAAGAGATTATGCCCCCTTCTGAAATAAAGCTAATCAGCATTTTGGGTATAAAGACAAATTAATAGCAGAAATCAATGAAGGACAGATTGAAGAGGAAAAAAAAATACATGGGGATGTGAAGGTAAGAATTCAGGCAAATCAGATTTATTAAGCTAAATTTCCCATCATGGTGATCACACAGTTCACCAAAAACAGAAGGACAAACAGGTGCAGCTGAAATTTAGGTTGTTAATGCCATAAGGTAAACACAATCACTGAAGCATCATTTTTCATAGCCATTGACTTCATCTGTGTAATCTGTGGGAACAGGGGTAGAAGGTAACAATTGCCAATGAGCTCTTATTTTCTGTCTTCCAAGGGAGAGCTGGAGCTGCTGGTATACAAATTCAGAATTGTTTGAAGACACAGAGTAGGACATCTAAGAAGCTCATGGGTTGCCCATTTTCCCCTCACCTTCACCCATATTGTGTCTCTCTGGACCATAGAGAATTCTGGTAGACCCTCATTGTTTCTGCACATCATTTCTTCCTTCCTTCTCAGTAGTATCATTTAGTTCCTTCCTCCTAAGGATTAGAACTGAAAGGAGTAATAAACAGTGATATTCCCCAGAACACTTGATTTATGTAATTGAGAGTTTGAAAGGAAATTATCAAGGCAGAGTTGATTCAACACTCACTTTTCTTTTCCTGTAGACTTCACTACTGCTGGTGCTTCCTTCCCACTGGCCTAAGGGAGACAAAATTTGATGGTGAAGGACACAATATTCATCAGCACAGACTTTAGCCTTTGAAATGGTAGAAGGGTAATCTAGGGTATTTTGATTTATTTCTATTTGAGAATTGACCCAGAAGACGTTATTCACTTGCAAAAATAAAAATCATATATGAGCCTCCAAACAATTATCTATCTGTCTTGAATGGAAAAGTACTTCATTCCCTGTCTTTCTCGGGAAATGAATTAGAGGTGCAGAAACTATTCTGTCCCTTGTGATTTCATCCCAAGTTGGATGAGCCTCTTGAGGGTAGAAATTACTGAGCCTGTGTTTTCATCCTGCATCATAGAACTAACGTTGGAACCTTTGAAATTCAATGTTCTTCTCAGCTTATACCTTCATGCTAGGAATTCTGAATCCCAGTGCAGGGCAATGAGTGGTCTCCTTTGTCACTCCCCTGAAAATCCCATGGACTCTATGCACAGGGGAGGGAAAGTCCAGGGCATACTCATTTGCCATTCAGTGCTCTCCTATAAGCCTGTAGGATTTAATTAATAAAATATTAAATCATTGCTTTCACACTATATGTTTTCTCTGGATTTCATTTCAATAAAGAGGTATTGTAGCATAATGGTTAAAAGAGTGGACCTTCAAGCTTTAAACACAGACTTCCTAACTGTGATATTTTACACAAGTGATTTAACTTCTCTGATCCTTTCTATTCTCATAGGGGGATTAAATTAGGTATTCACATAAAGTGCTTGAATTGTATCTGACACAATACAAAGAGCCTACTAAATAACAGCAGTTTCCCCTTCTCCTTCTCCATATTTATAGCACATGTTTTTCAACCTTGGCACTATTGACACTTTGGACCTGATAATACTTTGTTGTGGAGAGCTGTCCTGTATATTAAGGGATGGACAGCACCCCCAACCTCTAGTCATTATATATATACCAATAATATCCCTCTCCCAGTTGCCTCCAGCAATTATATTCTCACCTCAGGTCACAGCATCTCCTAGGAAAAATGAATAAAACTCACACCACCACTCAGTAGGAGGATTTTTCTCTATAAATTGTTTTTCACAGACACTCTTGAATATCTTTCACCTTGCACCCACATGCAGTAGACCCATAAACCAAGCTCAGGACATCTCTTCCTCCCTCAAAGGGTATTTAAAAATCCTGAAAGAGCCATAAGTATGAGCAAGAGAAGGTGTGCTGATGAAACAGTGTTGGAGGACTTGTCTCTTGGCTGTCTGCCCATGAGGCCTACTGGTGCCCTCTTGTAATGTTGGAATTGAATCAGATGTACTATTTCTATCTACTGGCCTTACATAAATTGTGACAGAGGATCCAATAGAACCCAGTCCCCCTAATGGGAAATTCCAGATGTATGCTAAATTAGTGTCTTATGGTTAAACATTCTAAAGCTACCAGGGCCCAAAATCATACAAGAAGCTATTTTTTAAAGGCATATAATTTTTCCACTCTGAATGACATGGCCTTGCCTCATAGACCAGTGGTTCTGCATAGTGATTCTCTCACTGGGCCTTACCACACTCCATCTTATCCCACCACTAACAAATTCAGTACCATAGCATAGTGCCTAAAAAGCACTTGACTGCTAACCAGAAGGCTGGCGGTTCAAACCCACTAGCCACTCTTTGGAAGGAAGATGGGGAAATTTACTTCTGTAGTGATACTGCCTCAGAAACCTATCCATAGGGGTTGCTATGAGTTGGGTACAACTCAACAGTACATAACAACAACAACAACAAAGTCTGCTGGATTTTATGGCCTCAGTACAGATCTGCAGAGACTTTTTCTACTCTGAATCTCACACATAGTGCACTATATTCCATGTTACCCAATTAATGGGTCAGAGCAGTATTCTGAGAGTGGAATATGTTGTCTCCATAATCTGTCTGCAGTATTTGATATGGCATTTCTAGCCATAGTCTTTGTAACTTCCACCAGATTACTGAGTGCGAACATTCAAATATGAATCAACTTGGCTGGGAAGCTGGTAGTTATTTCCCATAATGAGACTGGCAATTAACTCTGTGTTGGAATTTGCCATGAGCAACAGAGTGGCTGCTTTTAAACTCCTGATTGTTAAGTCATCCACCTGGGGCATTTCTGTTGGAGCAGCATGAAATAATCTTCTGGGAAATTTCACTCTCAGGTGTGTAGACCTCTGATGTTTTGATTGGTTAGTTTTGCCACTCTCTTGGCTTAAAATGAGCCCTTCTAGAGGTTGAGGGGGAAATGTCACTGCTTGCTGAGAGAGACAACCGGCTGAGAGAGATGCCCAGCTGATAGAGATGCTTGGCTGAGAGAGAGAGAGTCAGTAGAATCAAAAGTCATAAGGCAGAGTGTCAGGCTTACCTGGCCCACAGAGGCAGAGGCCAGGCCAGGAGGCCAAGGGAAAGAGAGGTGTGTCTAAGGACACAGCTGTGGGAAGACAGTCCTGATGTAACAACTGTATCTTGAGCATGTTCCTGAGCTTGAATTGTAGCCTGTTGCTTCCCTAATAAACTCCATAATCTGTGAGTTTTGTGTGGTCACTGCAGAAAATTATCTAACCCATCAGAGGTGGTGAGTGTCATGAGAGGGATGGTTGGTGTCAAGGTTGGTAAGAGGTCTGGAAGGTGGTGGCATGTCTAGCCTCATATTGTTATTTAAACAAGAAAATTCTATTCAAATAGTATTTCTTGACCTTCCAGTATACCAGATATTTTAAATATACAAAAAGGAAATAAAGGAATTATAGGAAAGAGTCTCTATGCTAGAGATGTTTATTGCCTTATTGGAGATACAAGGTCTAAGTAATCTCATAAAATTTTTCTAGGAACATAGGTTATTAATATTAATATGCACTATATTTTATTCATGATAAAATTCATTGGATAAGTAAAACAATGGTGATTATATTCCATTTCACCTCATTCATTTTATTTCAGTGTGCCACCAGAGACCCTTTTAAGTGATAAATAACAAAAATAAGAACTATATTCTCTTTTTGAAAATATCTGCCATCATCTTAAATATTAATAAATATGAATTTATTGCATAAACCATCCTGCACACTCTTTAGGATTCCAAGATGCATACATATAATTTCTCTAATCATCCTCTCTTAATACTATCTTTGATACTAAAAGATGGAGGTCTAAGTATTCTCCTCGATATTCCATGCAGTGGGATTATAGAGGATCTCAGAAGCTAATAGCATATGAATAGATTTTGGGACTTAAAAAAAAAGATAAGTCATAATAATAATAGAAAAGGGATAAGTAGATAAAAGGAAAGAACAAGAGGATTAGGTTCTATTTTAAATTTCATACACAATTTGTAATGAAGACAATTCATGAAATACTACTGCCTATACCATTAAGAATATTCATAAGAATGAGGATGATTTTATTGTATTTGGTACTTTTGTGTTAATGTAAGAAAGAAATAGTATTAAGTTGATCCTAGGTGATTTATGGAACTCACCATATTATTTGTTCAGATTTGGAATAGGACATAGAAGGGATATGAAACAACAATGCAAATAGTCAATGCATTTGTTCCTTTTATAAACACACTATTAATTATAGAAAACTGTGAGAGTTGTAGTAGACAAAGACACAAAAATGAGACAGTATTAGCTATAATTGAATTGATAAAAACAAGTCTATTACATCATAAATAATACAATCTCTAGAATCAACAAAATATCTTCATGAAAAACACCAATAAAAATTTGAAATACTTGAATTTCTTTACATTACCACTGCTTCTATTTAGAATTTTTTTTTTTTTTCTCTCCTGGATTTTAATCAAGACTTTCCTCAGAGCTACTTTGACATCCTGGTTCCTCAAACTGTAGGTCAGAGAGTTAAACATGGGTCCCACATTGGTACAGAAAATAGTTGAAACTTCCTCTCATGCATAGATTCAAGAGAATATTTAGCAAATATAAATGCTGCTGACCCCACCAAAAGAGAAATATCAATGATGCAAGAGCTGCAGATGTTGAAGGGTTTTAATCTTCCCTGAGTAGACTTGATATGAAGAACACTAATGAGGATGAAAATATAAGAAATTAGGATGGTATTAGTGAGTACTCTAATATCGATACTCACCACAATGAGAACTACTACCTTGTTGACATAGATGCTGGTACAAGATAGTCGGAGGAGAGGGAGGATGTCACAGAAGTAATGGTTGATAATATTAGCACTGCAGACTATGTGGGCAGTGGCTCCAGCAAATCCCATGGCATATGAAGCAAGTGTCAGCCCAGAGCAGACCTGACATGGTGATACTATAAAGCAATGGATTGCAAATGTCTGCCCAGTGATCACAGACAACTGAGGTCAACATATAACTAAAAACTCACTGCCATTGGGTCTATTCTGACTCATAGTGACCCCTCCTTGGGTCTCTGAGGTAATACCTCTATGGAAGTAGATTTCCCAGTCTTTCATCCAAGGAGTGGCTGGTGGGTTTGAGCTTCCAGTCTTCTGGTTAGTATAACATTCAGAAATGACACTCGCCACCCAAAAAAAAAAAAAAAAAAAAGTAAGAGAAAGAAAAACAACTGGTCCATTCATCCAACATAAGAGATGATATTCTTCTTTGATTCGAAGTTCATCAGCATTTTGGGAGTGAAAACAGAGGACTAACAAAGATAATGATGGATAGATTGAAAAGGAAATAGTACATAAGAGTATGAAGGTAGCCCAATAATAATGATCAAACCAAGATTGCTTATCATAGTGACAGTGTTGGTCATTGGAAACAAGTAAAAGGGGGGTTGCTGGAGCTCTGGATGGTCTGTTAATCTAACCAGAATAAATACAGTCACTGATGAGTCATTTCTACCCAGCATTCTCATATTTTAAAATCTGTGAGCATATAAAAAACTTCCATTAAGGTAGAAAGCTCCCCTTGCAAGCACTCAGTCATCAAAAAGGAATTCTTGTTTCTCAGAATTCAAGTAAGTCTCCCTTAATTTTGTGACATTTGAATGTATTGCCACTCAGACCCCTCAACATTTCAATCACTCTATCTTTTGCCTGCATGAGCTAACTAACTTGTGACGATCAATTCCTCCTCTCATTACTAGAAGAGGGAAGGATGGCAGAGTTGAGGCACTGTCTACCTGTTCATAGAATCAAACTCAAACTCACTGCCATATTAAGTCAATTCCAGCTCATAGCGACCCCCAGTGGGTTTCCAAGGCTGCAAAGCTTTAAGGAAAAACAGTGCTTCATCTTACTTCCATGGAGCATTAAGAAGGTTTGAACCACTGACCTTTTGGTTAGCAGCCAAATGCCTAAGTGCTACACCATCAGAGCTCCTTGCTTACAGCATAGGGAGTGGACAGTCTCTCCCACCTGTCATTATCATTCATCTAGCCCCTTATTTCTAGATCATATTCATGTTTCCATCACTATACTTAACACATCCCCTGTGATGACCATAAACGAAGAGAGGATTCATTAGAAAATAGATCATCCTGACATTCTCCTTCCTAGAAGGCAATGTCTATGGATATTTAATATCTTTTTACAAGAATCCTTAGAGTCAGCAATGGGTACCAGGTATTTAGGAGACCCTTACCCACCCACCCACTGCCACTGAGTTGATTCTGACTCATAGTGACACCCATTAGGTTTCCAAAGCTGTAAATCTTTATGGAAGTAGATTGCTTCATCTTTCTCCCAGGAAGCAGCTGGTAGGCTTGAACCACAGACTTTCTGGTTAGTAAGGAAATGCCTTCACTACAAGACCAGAGCTCCTTCAAGAGACCCTTAGTAGCCTAATATGTACAATGAACCATACATAGTGTTTCTACATATTCTCCTGCTTTGTTCTATCTCAGCAGGGCATATAAAAAGGAAAAGAAGGTGAATGTATTTTCCTAGGCTTCTGTATGAGAGCATGAAAGAGAAACACAATTAATATAGGTGCTGGTTACATAAATAGTAAAGCTTGTGAAAATTCTTCAAGCCATACACTTATAATATATCATGCAATGTTTCCCTGCTATTCATAAGGTTTTCACTGGCCAATTCTTTGAGAAATGGATGGCCTCTTCCATCTCCCAAATCTGTCTTAGGCTGGAAACTCTGCTGAAACCTGTGTATTTGAAATACTGGTGACATAGCCTCCAGCATCACAGCAACATGCAACCCACCACAGTATTGCAAACTGAAAATTGAAAACAAATTGTGTTTTCAATTGCCCTATATGCATGTCAAAGGCGGTCAATTAATAAGGAAAACCAAAGAGTTGATGCTTTTGAGTTGTGGTGTTGGCAAAGAATGCTAAAAGTACCATGGACTTCCAGAAGAAGTAACAAATCTGTCCTGGAATAAGTGCAGCCAGAATGCTCCTTGGAAGTGACAATGGCCAGGTTTCGTATCCTCTACTTTGGTCATGTAGTCAGAAGGAACTATTGCCTGGAGTAGGATATCATGGTTGGTAAGGTGGAGGGACAACAAAAAAGGGCAAGGCCCTCAAAGTGATGGATTGACACAGTGACTTCAACAATGGACTCAGGAATAGCAAGGATTGTAAGGCTGGTGCAGGACCATGCAGTGTTTTTCTCTGTTGCATACAGGGTCACTATGAGTCAGAGCCGACTCAACAGCATCTAACTATACAACAATAACCTTTAAAAAGTTTGAAGAAAGTTTTAGAAAAGTATAAAGGAAGATAATCTTATTTATTTGGGGCTTTGTGTAGTTATTTGAACACACTGAATGTATATCTTCTTCTTTTTTGTTTTTTAATTTTGAACAACAAACATGACAGTCACCTAATAGCTAAGAGAATTGTCCTCCAATTTTACTGATGAGAAACCTCGCTCACAGAAGTTATAACTTACTCATTGTACATGTAAGTAACTGAGAGAGAACTAGAACTTTATTCTCTTGAGCATAAAAACCATGTTCTTTCTATTACACTTCTAGGCCCAAAAGATCTAGACAAAATTAGTAGAATAATACAAATTTCCAAGAATGATGCTTCAACAGTTGGCCAATTTCTGCTTTCTTTTTGAAAGCCATATTGTAACATTTCTAAGAATATAATGTTGTTGTTAGGTGTCATTGAGTTGGTTCCAACTCATAGCAATGTTATGTTCAACAGAAAGAAATACTGCCCAGTCTTCTGCCATTCTCACAATCGTTACTATGCTTGAGCCCATAACAAAATAAGATAATTAATAAATTATCAGGTACCTTGTAATAAAATTTTAATATCAGTATTTATTTATGTTATCTAGACGGAAAACCTGAGGCTTTTCTGTATCAAACACTTTATTATTACTTAAAGCAATAACCACATCAGATCCTTTTGTCTCAATCCCCTAGAATAATATGATGAGAACCAGAGGGTCAGGCCTATATTCTGAGAGATTCTACCACAAGCCTTGAAATTATGAATGTTGCAGTACATATTGGACAGTTTGCACAACAGCCTCCTCCTTTTTTAAGAGGGAAGAACCTAACTTAAATGTCTCCAGCTAGAAGATAGGACAAATGTCTGTATTTACAACCCTTTGTACATATCTTCATGGATTAAGGTTATATTTCTATTGAAATGTAAACATAGGCATAGGAAAATAAATCTCTCCAGAAATCCCTCACCATATATACAGTCATTATCTAATTTCCAAGATTTGCCTTTTAAGTGATATTATTGTAAAATTTGCTCAGAAAAACCTAGGTGTACAGAAACATGAAAATGTTCCTTTCCTGACACTTTGATACACACTATTTTTGATAGAGTCCTGGGATTCAAATACTGGTAAATAAGTTTGGGGATGTTGTTGCTGTGGTTGTTATGTGCCACCGAGTTAGTCCTGAATGTTAGCAACCCCTCCTTGGGTTTCTGAGGCAGGATCACTATGGAAGTAGATTGCCTAACCTTCCTTTCGAGGAGTGGCTGGTGGGTTTGAACTGCCAGCCTTCTGGTTAGCAGTCAAATGCCTTAGGCACTATGCTATCAGAGCTCCTAGAGGGAATTAATTAGTCTTTCAGTTAAAATGAGTTTGACAGACAAGTTTTTTCTCATCCAATTTAACATCACTCTATTTAGCATGAAACAAGAACTTTATACCATGAATCTAATTTGATTTTTCCTAACTCTAAATATTTAATATTTATATATTAATAAATATATATTTCATGAGATTTTTATCTCTTGGATAAAGCAAGCATCTTTCAACAAAGTAACCATTAATTTTCCATATCTTTCAGAGGAATTTGACCTCTGTTCATCTGTTTTCATTTGAATTAATTCATGAAACTATAAAAGAATGAAATCACTAGAACATTCCTTCATTTCAAAAATTCTGTTTTGTTGTTTAAAAATGTAAATAAATTCTTCCAAAATTCTCTTCTTTTGAGCAGTTCAAAAAAATGTCATTGGCCCAGTCTTCCAAAGAAAAATCTCTTCAAGAAAATATTTTACTCAAAATAAATTCTTTTTCCTTAATTAAATATGTACCCTTTTTCTACTATGCGAGGGAATGGGGCTTGAAGTTGCTTCACTTGGCGGCAGTTCTATTCTAAGGACTGGGCCCAAGGTAGGCAGGCACAGAGCAGTTAGGAACAACTAAGGGAGACACACTTATCTGTCAGTTTGTCATCTTGTGCTGGCTTACATGTTGCTGTGAGGCTGGAGGCTCTGCCACCAGTGTTGTAAAATGGTAGCAGGGTTACCCACTGTGGACAGGTTTCAGCGGAGCTTCCAGGCTAAGACAGACTTGGAGAAAGGAAGAGGCCATCCACTTCTTAAACAATTGGCCAGTGAAAACCTTAAGAATAGCAGTGAAACACTGTCTGTTATATTACTGGAAAACTTTAGGAATAGCCCTGAAACATTGTCCAATATAGTGTCAGAAGATGAGTCCATCAGGTTGGGAAAATTTGCTGGGAAAAAGCTGACTCCTCAGAGTAGAGATGACCTTAATGATATGGATAGAATGAAGCTTTTGGGACCTCCATTGGCTGATGTGGCACAACTCAAAATGAGTAGAAACAAATGCAAACATTCTTTAATAATCAGAACATGGAATATATGAACTATGAATCTAGTAAAATTGGAAGTTCTCAAAAATGAAATGGAACACATAAGGATCAATATCCTAGGCATTAGTCAGCTGAAATAAACTGGTTTTGGACATTTTGAATCAGACAACCATATGCTGTACTACTATGCCAGGAATGACAAATTGAAGAGAAATGGTGTGGCATTCATCAGGACAAAGACGGTTTCAAGATCTGTCCTGAAGTACAATGCTGTCAGCGATAGAATAATATCCATGTGCCTACAAGGAAGACCAGTTAATACTACTATTATTCAAATCTACGCACAAACCTACAGCCAAGGATGAGGAAATTGAAGATTTCTACCAATATCTGCAGTCTGAAATTGACCGAACATGTGATCAAGATGTGTTGATTATCACTGGTGAATGGAATGCAAAACTTGGGAAAAAAGAAGAGTTACCAGTATTTGGAAAATACAGTCTTGCTGATAGAAATAACTCTGGGAATCACATGATAGAATGTAAGACCAATGACTTAGTCATTGCAAATACCACCTTTTTTCAACAACATAAGTAATGGCTATACATGTGGACTTCACCAGATGAAGTATCCAAGAATTAGATTGTCCACACCTGTGCCAAGAGGCAATGGGGAAGTTCAATATCTTCAGCTAAAATAAGACCAGACAGGAGCTGACTGTGAACAAACCATCAACTGCTCATAGTTCCATTCAAGTTAAAGTTGAAGACAATTAAAACAAGTCCAAGAGAACCAAAACATGACCTTATTTATATCCCTCCTGAATTTAGAGACCATCTAAAGAAGAGATTTGATGAATTGAACACCAATTACAGAAAACCAGAGGAATTGTTGGATGATATCAAGTATATCATCCATGAAGAGAGCAAAAGGTCATTAAAAAGACAAGGAAGAAAAAACAATAATGGTTGTCAAAAGAAACTCTGAACCTTGCCCTTGAATAGAGAGTAGCTAAAGCAAATGGAAGAAATGACAAAATAAAAGAGCTGAACAGAAGATTTCAAAGAGCAGCTTTGAGGAGCTTGAGCAGACAAAGGCTATTACTATAATGAAATATGCAAAGATCTGGAGTTAGAAAACTAAAAGGGAAGAACATGCTTGGCATTTCTCAAGCTGAAAGAACTGAGGAAAACATTTAAAACTCATGTTGCAACATTGAAAGATTCTATGGCCAACATATTGAATGATGCAGGAAACATCAAAAGTAGATAGAAGGAATACACAGATTCACTGTCCCAAGAACAGTTGGTTGATGTTCATCCATTTCAGGAGGTGGCATATGATCAAGAACCAATGGTATTGAAGGAAGAAGTTGAAGCTGCACTGAAGGATTTGGCAAAGAACAAGGCTCCACGAATTGATGGAATACCAACTGAGATGTTTCAACAAATGGATACCACACTGTAGGCACTCACTCAGCTGTGCCAAGAGATTTGGAAAACAGCTATCTTGCCAACCGACTGGAAGAGATCCATAATTGGACCCATTCAAAAGAAAGGTGATCCCACACAATGTGGAAATTATCAAACAGTAGTCTAAGGCACTTGACTGCTAACCAGAATGCTGGCAGTTCAAACCCACCAGCCACTCCTCCTAAGGAAGGTTGAGCAATATACTTCTGTAGTGATACTGCCTTGGAAATCCAAGGAGGGGTCACTATGAGTCGGATCCAACTTGAGAGCACATAACAGCAACAACAATAACATTCAAAAATATCATTAATATCACACACTAGTAATATCTGAAGATAACTCAAAAATGGTTGCAACAGTAATTGACAGTAATTTCTTCCAGAAATGCAAGCTGGATTCAGAAGACAACATGGGATGAGGGATATCATTGTTAATGCCAGGTGGATCTTAGCTGAAAGCAAAGAATACCAGAAAGATATTGACTTATGTTTTATTGACCATGAAAAAGCATCCAATTGTGTGGATCATAACAAATTATGGATAACATTAAGAATAGGAATTCCAGAACACTGGATTGTACTCATGAGGAACCTATACATAGATCGAGAGGCTATTGTTTGAACAGAACAAGGGGATACTGCATGATTTAAAATCAAGAAGGGAGTGTGTCAGTGTTGCATCCTTTCACCATATTTATTCAATTTTATGCTGAGCAAATAATCCAAGAAGCTGGATTATATGAAGAAGAATGTGACATCAGGATTGGAGGAAGACTCATTAACAACCTGCAATATGCAGATGACACAACTTTGCTTGCTGAAAGTGAGGATGACTTGAAGCACCTATTGATGAAGATTGAAGAACAGAGTCTGATTACACCTCAATATTAAGAAAACAAAAATCTTCACAACTGTTCCAATAAACAGCTTCACGATGGATGGAGGAAAGATTGGAATTGTCAAGGAATTCATATTACTTCTACAATCAACTCCAATGGAAGCAGCAGTCAAGACATCAGACAATGTATTGCATTGGGCAAATCTTTTGTAAAAGACCTCTTACGAGTGATAAAGAGCAAAGATGTCTCCTTGAAGACTAAGGTGCGCCTCACCCAAGCCATGGTATTTTCAATCACCTCTTATGCATATGACAGCTGGATAAGGAAAATCAAAGCAGAGTTGATGCTTTTGAGTTGTGGTGTTGGAGAAGAATGCTAAGAGTACCATGGACTGCTAAAAGAACTCACAAATCTGTCCTGGAAGAAGTGCAGCCAGAATGCTCTTTGGAGAGAGAATGGCCAGACTTCATCTCACCTATTTGGGCCATGTTGTCACAATGAACCGTTCCTTGGAGAATATGTTTGGTAAAGTGGAGAGCCAACAAAAAAGAGGAAGGCCCTCAGTGAGATGGATTGACACTATGGCTGCGATGATGGGCTCAGTTATAGCAAGGATTGTGAGGTTGGCACAGGACTGGGCAGTATTTCATTCTGCTGTGCATAGGGTCACTTTGTGTCAGAGATGACTCAATGGCACTTAACAACAACAACAAAAAAAAAGTACACTGACCTATTTCCCATCCCTTATACTCACCAAAGTTAGTCTTGACTTTAGGACTTTGTACAGCTGTTCCCTCTGCCTGGAGTGCTCTAACATGTTGTGGTGTAGTGAATTACATGATATGGCTTTTGTAGCCATAGTCTTTCTAATTTCCACTGGATTACTGATTGGAACCATGCAAATATGTGTCAACTTGGCTGGGAAGCTGGTAGAAGTTATTCCCTATAATGATACTGGCAATTAACTCAGTGGTGGAATTTTTCATGAGCCACTGAGTAGCTGCTTTTAAACTCCTGATTGTTAAAGTCATCCACCTGGGGTATTTCTGTTGAAGCAGCATGAAGTACTCTTCTGAGAAACTTCACTCTATCTCAGGTGTGTAGAACACTGATGTTGGGATTGGTTAGTTTTGCCACTTTGCTAGGGTTAAAATAAGCCCTCCTAGAGGTAGAGTGGGACCTCTGATGGCATAATGCCTAAGGCATTTGACTGCTGACCAGAATGCTGGAAGTTCAAACCCACCAGCCACTCCTCAGAAGGAAGACTGGGCAATCTACTTCCATAATGATACCACCTCAGAAAACCAAGGAGGGATCTCTAGGGGTCGGATCTGACTCTATGGCAGTGAATTTGGTTTTGGTTTGGTAGAGGCAGAGTGGATAACTCACTACCAGCTGATAGAAATGCCTGGCTGAGAGAGACACCTGGCTGAGAGACAACGGCAACAGAACCAAAAGGCAGGCAATAGAGTGGCAGGCTTACTTGGCTCACAGAGGCAGAGGCCATCCCAAAAGGCCAAGGCCAGAGAGGCATGTCTAAGGTCACAGCAGAGGGAAGACTGTCCTGATCAAAGAACTGTATCCTGAGTATGTTACTGAACTTGAATTGTAGCCTGTTGCTTCCCTGAAAAAACACATAATTTGTGAGTTCTGGGTGTCCACTGAAGAAAATTATTGAACCCAGTGTGCTGTGGGAGGGACAGTTGGTGTCAAGGATGGTAAGAGAGATGGAAGGTGATGGCATGTCTGGCCTCATAGGAATAGGCCTTGGACTGATGATGGTGTTTCTGTCTTCTTCTTGTGAAGTTAGAGGAGGTCAGTAGATGCTGCCTCCATGTCTCTTTAGCACATGTAAACTTCAAGGGAATCACTATTTCTTGTCACTGAGGTCTCAGCTTATATGTCACTCCTCAGAAATGTCCTCCTGACCACATGCTCTAAAGTAACCACAAAGTCCTCTCTTCAGAATCACCCTAATTCAAGATCTTGCAGAGCACTTTTCTGAAATAGTCATAACGCACTGCCATGGAGTCAGATCCAACTCATAATGACCTCTCCTTGGGTTTTCAGGCAGTATCACTACAGAAGTAGAGTGCCCAAACTTTCTTCTGAGGAGTGGCTGGTGGATTTGAACTGTCAGCCTTCTTGTTACCAGTCAAATGCCTTAGACACTATGCCACCGGAGCTCCTACATCTGTTTATTTGCTCATCATCTGTCGGTTTTTCTTGCCCATCTGGACCATAACTCCACTCTGCATTAAACAATCAGTCCTACGAAAGTGCAGACCATTTCTATTTTGTATATCACTATAAATTAAATGTTTTTTAACAGCCTGGAGCAGAATAGATACTCTGTGTATATTTTTTTTTATTAAATAAACATTGTTTTTACCATGTAAACCTCTGAGACAAAAATGAAGGTTGAAAAAACAAAGGTTGAAATACTAACTGCTGGGGAATTACAGATTGTAAAGTCTATGTGAGAAAATGACAAAGATTCCTCTCCTAATAATGGGCAAACATTTTAAAGAAAATTCTTCCCAAGAAGATATATTATATCCTAGTACCCACATTTTCTTCTCTGAAGTCATAAGAGAAAAATCCCAATAGAAGTTCTCTTTATCCATAGCTGATCTAAATGGTTATCTCAGTTTCCTTGGGCTCATAAGAAAATCATTGGCCTCTCTTCACCACTCTTACTTGAGATCAGAGCAGAGAGTAAGAAGAGAATCCTCCTTTTTAATTCTCTTTGGGAAACAAAGGAATCTCTCCAAACAAAAGACTGCTCCAATAGAACACTTGCCAATCTGACTGGTGATTTATTTGCATGATACCAATTAGGGCATTTTTGTGAGTGGGGAAGAGTCCTTGGTGGTTTTTTTTTTTTTTTTTAATTTAATATGATTAAATAGATGTGATGGCTTGTCATTTTCTTCTAACTTGTTCCAGTTTGTACTAATATTTTTTATAAATGTTTTTATAAATGATTTGTTTTCCTGGAATCATTAAATATTGATTCATTAGTTGTTAGGTGCCATCAAGCTGGTCCCAACTAATAGCAACCCTAAGAGCAACAGAACAAAACACTGCTTGTTCCTGCACCATCCTCGTGATTGTTGCTAAGTTTGAGCCTGTTGTTGCATCAACTATGTCAGTCCATCTTGTTATGGGTCTTTCTGTTTCTTCATGACTCTCACCTTACCAAGTGTGATGTTTACCATGGTAAGGTCCCTCCTGATAACATATCCAAAGTATGTGAGAAGAAGTCTCACCATCCTCACTTCTAAAGAGAGTTCTGGTTGTACTTCTGAGACAGATTTGTTTCTTTATTTGTTTGCCCATGGTATATTCAATATTTTTTGCCAACACCCAAATTTGCATGCATCACCTCTTCTTCAGTCTTCCTTATTCATTGTCCAGCTTTTGAATATATATGAAGTAATTGAAAATATAATGGCTTGGGTCATGTGTGCACCATAGTCCTCAAGGTGACATATTTTATTTTCAACACTTTAAAGAGATCTTTTGTTGCAGATTTGACCAATGCAATATATCAGTTGATTTCTTGATTGCTGCTTCCATTGATGATGATTGTGGATGCAAGTAAAATGAAATCCTTGACAACTTCAAACTTTTTTGCTATTTATTACTATGTTGTGTATTGGTCCAGCTATGGAGATTTTTTATTTCTTTATGTTGAGGTGTAATCTGAGATTACAGTATGAATTGAAGGCTGTAGTCATTGACTCTCTTCAGAGAATGCTTCGAGTAACCTTCTCTTTCAGCAAGCAGGTTGTTTCCTCTCAATATTGCAGATTGTTAATGTGTCTTCCTCCAATCCTGATGCCATGTTCTTCTTCATTTGGTCTAGCTTCTCAGATTATTTGCTTTGCATAGAGAACAAAAATGGTGAAAGGATACATCCTGATGCACACTCTTCCTTATTTTGAACCATGCAGTATCCCCTTGTTCTGTTCAAACAACAGCTTCTTGGTCTATGCACATATTCTGCATGAGTATAATTAAGTGTTCTGGAATTCCCATTCATTGAAATGTTATCTGTAGTTATTATTCAAACAGTCAAATGCTTTTTCATTGTTCATAAGACACAGGTTTATTTTTTTTCTTACTCTTGGCTTTTTACCAACATCCATCCACCACCAGCAATAATATCTCTTATTCTATATCCTCTTCTGAATCCAGCTTGAATTTTTGATAGTCCTCTATCAATCGACCATTTTTCATTATCGTTAGCAAAATTTTACTTGCATGTGATTTTGGTAGCATGTACCATTTTTTGTAGTACCAAATTTGAGAAGTCTGCTGACAAAGATGGAAGGAAGATTGGGCCATCGACTTCAGTAGCGATAAAGCCTCAGAAACGCAAGAAGGGGTCTCTATGTGTCTCATCTGACTTAAAGGCAGTGAATTTGGTTTGGCTGACAAAAAAGAAAACTAATCTCCAGAGGTTCAGTTTTAACATCATTTAAAAAAAAAAAAAAAAAAAGTATAGAGTGGATTTTCACTGAGATGTAATTTAAACTTATGTGTGTCAAGAAAAATTCTCATGTAAGGGAATTTGATAAATTTATAAAATTTACAAATACACATTCACAAGATCAATAATTCTACTCTAAGAACTCATCAGTGCCAAATTATTTAGTTTTATAAGAAATACAATCATAATGTTCTTAGAAGTAAGGATGGCAAGACTTTGGCTCACTTACTTTGGGTACATCATCAGGAATGATCAATCACTAGAATAAAAAAAAATAATAGTTTGTAAAGAATGGTCAGCAAAAATGAGGGAAACCCCCAAGAGATAATTTGACACAATATCCATAACAATGGAATCAAACATAACAAAAGTCATAAAGATGGCACAGGATCAAGAAATGTTTCTTCTATTATATATAAGGTCACCATAGTCAGAGACAACAGCAACTAACACCACCAAAAATGAATTAACCTGAAATCCACCAAAGTTGGCATCTTCACAACATGTCTTCACAGAAATCTCAGACATGACCAGTCAACTATTTAACAATCTTATCAATTCTGGATGTATCATCATTCAACTTTCTGTGCATCAAAGTTATATTTTTTTCCTGTTATCATTACTGTCTATGAAAGAATGGATGAAGGGTAGACACTCCCTCTCTTTATGTTGTCTTTCTTCTGAAGTGATTTATACCCTGAGCTTAATTTCTCTGATTGTTTTAGTTATTTGCATTTGATTTTTCACTTCATACTATTTTCTCCATGACTTTTTCTATTGTGTGTCTTTACTAGGATTTGGAATCTATAACTTACAGAGGTTTTATTTAGGTAAATATCCTTCTCTTTAAAGTCTTCCTCAGTGCAGCATGGACATCTTTGTTTCTCAAACTATAGATGAAAGGATTCATCATTGGACTCACAATGGTATAAAAAACTGTGGATACTTTATCTTGATCAAGACAGTCCAAAGAAGATGGCCTAAGATACATGAATCCACCTGATCCCAAGAAAAAAGAAGCAAATTATGTGGGAGCTGCAGGTACTGAAGGCTTTAGACCTGCCCTCTTTAGAATGAATGTGGAGAATGTTGGAAAGAATAAAAGTGTAAGAAGTGAAGATGGTGAGACTTGGCACTATTATACTGATGCCAGCTACAATGAAAGCTACTAGCTCATTGATATAGGTGCTTGTACAGGAGAGATGGAGAAGAGGTGGTATGTCACACATGAAATGATTGATGATGTTGCCATCACAGAAGATGAGTCCAAGCATGGACCCTGTGTGAGCAATGGCACCAACAAATCCCATTGCATACGCACCCACCATCAGCATGAGGCAGACCTGAGGGGACATAATGACCTTGTAAAGCAGGGGCTTACAGATGGCCATGTATCGGTCATAGGCCATTAATGTTAAAACACAACACTCATCAATAACAAAGAATGAGAAGAAATAAAGCTGAGCCATGCACTCTGCATAAGTGATGATGTTTCTTTTTACAAAACTTATCAACATTTTGGGGATTATGACAGAACAATTTGTTGTTGTTGTTGTTATGTGCCATCGAGTCGGCCCCGACTCATAGAACAATAGCAGAGATCAATGAAGGAAAGGTGGAGGAGAAAGTAGTACATGGGGATGTGAAGGTGAGGATTCAGTCTAATTAGAACAAGCAAGCCAATGTTTCCCACCACAGTGACCACATAGATTCCTAAGAAAAGGAAGAAGAGAGGCAGCTGGAGCTCTGGCTGCTGTGTTAAACCCAGCAGGATAAACTCAGTCACTGAAGAGTCATTTCTTGAGGTCATTCTTCTTTAGGATCTATCTGTGAGAACATAAAACACAGTAGCACCATTAATATGTGTACCCAATACAAATATATATATATATATATATATAGAGAGAGAGAGAGAGAGAGAGAGAGAGAGGGGGGGGGGCAATTTCTGTAGAAATCAAATTAAGGAACCTTATAACTACTCTTGACTATACAGTACCTCTGCCCCATGTCTGTATTAACAGTCCACCAGGCATACCTCAGGATCAAGGTTGGGCTAAGCAGAGAGATGAGGCTCCAGAAACCCTTGGCTCTCATAGATGAGATTTAGAGAAAGAATAGCAAGACTAGATAAAACTCAATACTCACCTTTCTCCATCAGGACTTAAGTGCAAGACTTAAGACTCTTTTACATTATTCCCATGGAAAGGAAAATGTCTCTGATGAATGTTAGAGGTAAGGAACCTAAAACAGAGGTTATTATGTCTGTTAGTAAATATTAAATATTAAATTATTAAAGAAAGATTGTTATTATCTTTGTTTTTGGTGAGCTTTGAACTGTGAAAGCCAACCCACAGACCTCAAAACCCCAGTTTCTGAGAAGCTATGAGTAAAAAACATGATTTATGATTGTGGGAGTGTGGATTTTCTGAGTATCCTTTCCAGCTGAAAGGGAAGTAAATTGCATCAGCTGGTGAAGAAACCACTTGCTAATATGATCCAAGAGGTTTTTATGAGTTGAGAAATCCTAGGGACCTGATTAAAAGTTGGAAACCAAGTTTCCCCAGAATTTTCCATAGAGACCCAGTTAACAGAAAACACATATAAGCAACTCTATATTTTTAGCCTCCTTTGTGAGAACATTGACTTATTGGAAATATGCCATTTTACATACCTTTTGACTTCTTACCAAATGGGACACATCCCAAATAGAAAAGCAGGATGTCCTTCTCTGCATCCAGAGTGGGTTCTTTCTATCATCTACCACTATATGAAATACCATACATTTATTAGTTTGTTTGTTACATCTTCCTATAACACATATTCACACATTCATGTACCCACATACATTTGAATCTAATTTCCACAGGGACAGGAATTTTGTCTATTTTCTTAATTTCTATTGTTGTTGGAACTAAAATAATCCTTGGCATATGTAGTAGGTTCTCAATAAATATTTTTATATAAAATAATGAAAGAAGGAGAATCCCTTTTCCAATTTCTTGCAATCTCTACTGGGTTCTACAACACAATTCTTGTCCAAGAGACAAAGACTTATGCAGTGTCAAGAAACTTCATCTCTGTAGAACATAGCATGAGGCAGGAAAATCAACAATAAGGAATACAAGGTCTCTAATGAACTGTTAGAGGCCACTAAAAGCATAAAAATTATTGAGCTCAAAGACAGAAGAAAATTTCCCTCTTCCTTGAGTATCACAAACAGCACTTCCACAGATTCTCAGAGAGATCCCAAGGTCTTGCTGCTGAACTGCACCATCAAACTGAAAAATAAACTCACTACCCTCGAGTCAGATCCAACTCATAGTGACCCCTTCTTGGGTTTTGGAGGCAGCATCACTATGGAAGTAGATTGTCCAATCTTCCTTCCAAGGAGTGGCTGGTGGGTTTGAATGCCTGCCTTCTGGAACTGCAGCATGTTGTTGTTGTTGTGTGCCATTGAGTCAGACCCGACCCATAACGACCCCTCCTTGGGTTTCCGAGGCAGTATCACTAGGGAAGTAGATTGCCCCATCTTCCTTCCAGGGAGTGGCTGGTGGGTTTGAACCGCCAGCCTTCTGGTTAGCAGTCAAGTGCCTTAGCCACTATGCTACCAGAGCTCCCAAACTGCAGCATAGAGACAGGAAAAAAAGCGGTTTGGATCAGTATAGTAAAATCTCAAGGGCCAAAATCAAGCATCTGTTTAATTTAGGAGCCACTCAGATTGTTTCCACCAGCTACTCCTCAGAAGGAAGATGGGGCAATCTACTTCCGCAATGATACTGCCTCAGAAACTCAAGGTGGGGTCGCTATGCGTCAGGTCCGACTCAACAGCACACAACAACAGATTGTTTAATTTCTTTGGCACAAGATTAAAATAACCAAAGTGTTGACTTAAAAGGAATAATATGGAGGATTCTGGTAGGCAGTACTCAAGTTAGACTAGCAGGCAGTACAGTAAGCTGTAGGGCACAATTACAATAGGCAATAAATAATACAAAAATGTCCTGAACTAATGGTGCTATTGTGAGTAATTCAAAGAAACCTATGCAAGAGACCTTCCAAGGGAATAATTACCAGGACTTCTCACAAAAGGAAGATAAATAGACCAAAAAAAAAAAAAAAAAATTCCTGTGGTAGTTAAATTATGTATCAACTTGGCTGGTCCTGGTTTTAAGTGGCTGGGCAACTGGATATAGTTATTCCCCATGATGAGACTTGTAATCGACCTCATGGTAGAATCTATTGGAGCAGCTGAGTAGTTGCCTTAGGAGTGTGGTCTGCTTCCAGAATAAAAGAAGCATGGAGAAATGTCTCTGGAGCTTTTGGGCACACTAGGATGCTGCATATAACTGAGTCTTCATCTCACTGGCCTGCCATGTTGTCTGCCAATCTTGGGATTGTTCATGGACTTGAATTAGTGGCCTGCCATATTGCTTGATAATCTAGGTACTGTGTCATTTTACTTATCGACCTTGGGTTTGTCAGCCTTAACAGCCAGCAGCTCCCTGAGCTAAGAGATGCCTCCAGCTTCAGTGGGTTAGATATAAGAGGCAGAGCTAAGGCCCATGGTCAAGGGGCCTTCACCCAGCCCCTAGAGCTGGCACCATGAACTCAGACTTCTAGCCTCCTAAACTGTAAGAGAATAAATTCCTGTTTGTTAAAGCCACCTATTTGTGGCATGTTCTGTTAGTGACACTGTGTTGTTGTTGTCTTTATGTTCCATCTAGTTGGACCTGACTCATAGGGACCCCTCCTTGGGTTTCCAAGGCAGTATCACTGTGGAAGTAGATTGCCCCATCTTCCTTCCAAGGAGTGGCTGGTGGGTTTGAACTGCCAGCCTTCTGGTTAGCAGTCTAATGCCTTATGCACTACACCACCATATCCTATGATAGATAAGAGGTCCTCAATATTAAGATTAAATGCAGATTGCTACTCAGAAACCATGCAGACTACAAGGCAATGGAATGATATACATAAAGTACTGAAAGAAAAGAATTGTCAACTATCGACTTCATTGCTATTTCTCTTGCATCTAAAACAATTATTGATGTACGTAATAGGTTCTTAATAAATATTTTACATAAAATAATGAAAGACAGAGAATCCCTTCTTTTTTAGCTAAAGCATTCTTTATTCAGCTGTTTTTCTTCATAAATGAGGGTGAAATCAGGAAATTACAAAAGAAACAAAAATTGAGGGAATTTGCTACCACCACACCTGCATTGCAAGAATTACTAAAGGCACAGTAAATGTCAATGGACAGATATCAGAAGCTGTACAAGGAAAAGGAAAATTTTAAAAATAATAATAAAGGAGACATCTCCAATCAAGGCAATAACATGGGCAAATTAAAGGGCCAGTTTTATGGTATCTCCAGTGAGTAAATTTAGTAGTTGAGTTCTACAAGCAATATAAAAAATGCTTAAGAAATAAGTAGAAAGTTAGCCTAATGGACACAGGATGTAAAATGGTATGATTGGAGTCACAACAACAGAGATGAGAAAGGGAAGAAGAAATAGGAATAGAGTTTTAGTATATTAATGTTGTATGTTATTTGTGGTTTATCTCTCAAATGTTGGTATCAAATTAAAACAAGATGGTATAAATGCAACTGGTTAAATGTGATTTTTATGCTTACCACTAAAAAATATTTTAAAAATATACACAAAGGGCAAGAAAAAAATAAAAAAGATTCAACATAAAAAAAATAAAGAAAACATCTAAACCAAAAAATTACAAAAGTATAGGTACTATATAACAAAGACAAAACAAGGCAAACAAAAAGCAATTACAAAATTAATGAAATAGTTTTTTCGTTTTCAATAATTACATTAAACATAAATTGCTTAAGCCATCCCTTCAAAAGGCATGAATAGTCAAATGGACCAAAAAATATGATCCAACCTTATGCTTTGTACCACTCCTTAGACCCAAGGATACAGATAAATTGAAAGTGAAAGTAAAGAATAATCCATACAACTGAAAGAAAATAAAAGGTTGCCTTCAAGTGGATTCCTATTCATTACAATGTTGTAGGACCAAGTTGAACTGTCCCATAGGGTTTCAAAGCCTGAAATATTTATGCAAGAAGATTGATATGTCTTTATCCCAAGGAGGTGAGTTAAAATTGCCAAGCTTTTTGTTAGAAGCTGATTGCTTTAACCACTGCACTA
The DNA here is from genome assembly GCF_000298275.1 of Orycteropus afer afer. Taxonomy (NCBI): domain Eukaryota; kingdom Metazoa; phylum Chordata; class Mammalia; order Tubulidentata; family Orycteropodidae; genus Orycteropus; species Orycteropus afer. The sequence continues at coordinate 3,319,627 of NW_006921912.1, read as the reverse complement.
CTAGGACCCTTTTCCCTATAATTAGTAATCAGAAAAGATCAAGGATAACCATACTGACAACAGACAAAATAGATTTTGTTTATTAGTTTGTTTTTGTTTTTTGTTTTCTTTTTTTGGGGGAATGTGGTCCCATTAACCTTCCTACCCCTGTTCAGCTTGAGTGTCTATCTATGTATCCACTGGTAAATTTTTGTTATTACTGTTATTGCAGGACAAAGGATTTGCCTTTGTTGCTTTTAACTGGAGGTCCTCCCTATCTGTTCCACTGCCTTGATCGTTTTGTGCTGACCTCCTCTTCATGGAATATGCCATTCCTTTCCCCCAAGATAATAGGGGTCTAACCTATAGATGGCGATTATCCCTGCCTTCCCCTCCCACCTCTGGGAAGGGAATCATTAGTAAAAAAAAAAATGCTACAAGACATGAAAGAAGGACATTATATAATAATAAGAGGTTAATCCATCAAGCAGACATGTTGTTTTTGTTGTTGTTATGTGCCGTGGAGTGGGCCCCGACTCATAGTGACCCCTCCTTGGGTTTCTGAGGTGGTTTCCGAGGTGGGTTTCCGAAGTAGGATTGCCCAACCTTCCTTCCGAGAAGCAGACATAACAATTATAAATATATATGCACCTAACGTCAATATTCCAGAAATATGAAACAAATACTGATTAATCTGAAAGGAGTAATACACAATTCCACAATAATAGTTGGGGACATCAACACACTGATTTAGATACTCAATATTAACATCTCAAATGAAGATAAATAAGGACATGTTGTTGTCAGGTGCTGTTAAGTCATCTCTGACTCACCACCCGGTCCTATGCCAACCTCACAATCCTTGCTATACCTGAGCCCTTTTTTGCAGCCACTGTGACAATCAATCTCATTGAGGGCCTTCCCTTTTTTTCATTGACCCTCCATTTTACCAAACATGATATACTTCTCCAGGGAATGATCCCTTCTGACAACTGAACGAAAGTAGGTAAAATGAAGTCTGGCCATTCTTGCTTCCAAGGAGCATTCCAGCTGCACTTCTTGCTGCACTTCTTCCAGGACAGATTTGCTAGTTCTTTTGGCAGTCCATGGTACTTTCAGCATTCTTCACTAACACCACAGCTCAAAAGCATCAACTCTTCTTCAATCTTCCTTGTTCATTGTTCAGCTCTCACATGCAAATGAGGCAATTGAAAATACCATAGCTTGGGTTAGGTGCAGCTTAGTCTTCAAGGAAACATCTTTACTCTTCAGCACTTTAAAGAGGTCTTTTGCAGCAGATTTTCCCATTGTAACACATCTTCTAATGTCTTGACTGCTGTTTCCATTGGTGTTGATTGTAGAATCAAGTAATACGAAACCTTTAACAACTTCATCTTTTCTCCATTTACTGTGATGCTGCTTATTGGTCCAGTTGTGAGGATTTTCATTTTCTTTAAGATGTAATACTGCAGACCGAAGTCTTCAGTAAGTGCCTCAAGTCATCCTCACTTTCAGCAAGCAAAATTGTGTCATCTACATATTGTATATTGTAAATGAGTCTTCCTCCAATCCTGACGTCACAGTCTTCTTCATATAACCCAGCTTCTTGGATTATTTGTTCAACATACAGATTGAATAACTATAGTGAAAGTATACAACCCTGACACACTCCCTTCCTGATTTTAAACCATGCAGTATCACCTTGTTCTGTTCAAATGACAGCATTCTGGTCTATGTACAAGTTCCTGATGAACACAATCAAGCATTCTGGAATTCCCATTCTCCTCAATGTTATTCATAATTTGTTATGTTCCACACAATTGAATACTTTTGCATGGTCATTAAAACAAAAATAAACATCTTTCTGGTATTCTTTGCTTTGAGCCAAGATCCATCTGACATCAGCAATGATATCCTTCATTCCACATCCTCTTCTGAAACCAGCTTGCATTTCTAGAAGTTCTTTTCAATACACTGTTGCAACCATTTTTGAATGATCTTCAGCAATATTTTATTTGTCTGTGATATTAATGATATTTTTCAATAATTTCCACATTATGTGGGATCCCCTTTTTTGGCATGGGTACAAATATGGATCTCTTCCAGTCAATTGGCCAGGTAGTTGTCTTCCAAATTTCTTGGCATAGACAAGTGAGTGCCTCCAATGCGGCATGCATTTGTTGAAACATCTCAGTGGGTATTCCATCAATTCCTGAAGCTTTGTTCTTTGCCAAATCCTTCAGTGCAGCTTTGAGTTCTTCCTTCAATACTATTGGTTCTTGATCATATGCCACCCTCTGAAATGGATGAACATTAACCAATTATTTTTGGTACAGTGATTTTGCATATTCTTTCCATCTTCTTTGCTGTTTCCCACATCATTCAATATTTTCCCCAAAGAAGTTTTCAGTATTGCAACTCAAGGCTTGAATTTTTTCGTCAGTTCTTTCAGCTTGAGAAATGCTGAGCATGTTTGTCCCTTTTGGTTTTCTAACTCCAAGTCTTCACACATTTTGTTATAATAATTGACTTTGTCTTCTTGAGCTGCTCTTTGAAACCTTCTGTTCAGCTCCTTCATCTTGTCATTTCTTCCATTTGTTTTAGCTATTCCCCAATTGAGGGCAAGTTTCAGAGTCTCTTCTAACATCTCTTTTGGTGTTTCTTTCCTTTCTTATCTTTTAAATAACCTTTTGCTTTCTCCATGGATGATGTTCTTGATGTCATCCCACAATTCCTCTGGTTTTCTATCTTTGGTGTTCAATGCATCAAATCTATTCTTTGGATCATCTCTAAATTCAGGAGGGATATAATCAAGGTCATATTTTGTTTTAATTGTTTTCAACTTCAAATTGGACTTGCATATGAGAAGTTGATGGTCTGTTCCACAATCAGCTCCTGGCCTTGTTTTGGCTGAAGATATTG
>NW_006921912.1:3308039-3316626 GCF_000298275.1 Orycteropus afer afer | reverse complement strand
CTAAATTCAGGAGGGATATATTCAAGATCATAGTTTGGCTCTCGTGGACTTGTTTTAATTGTCTTTAGCTTCAAGTTGAACTTGCATATGAGAAGTTGATGGTCTGTTCCACAATCAGCTCCTGGCCTTGTTTTGGCTGAAGATATTGAGCTTCTCCATCACCTCTTGCCACAGATGTAGTCCATCTGATTCCTATGTACTCCATCTGTTGAAGTCCACTTGTATAGCCTCCATTTATGTTGTTGAAAAAAGTTATTTGCAATGAATAAGTTTTGGTCTTGCAAAATTCTATCATGCCATCTCCAGAATTATTTCTATCACCAAGGACATATTTCCAGCTACCGGTGATTCTTCTTTGTTTCCAACTTTTGCATTGCAATCACCAGTAATAATCAACATATCTTGATTGCATATTTGGTCAATTTCAGACTGCAGAAGTTGATAAAAATCCTCAACTTCCTTATCTTTGGCTTTGGTGGCTGGTTTGTAAATTTGAATAATAGTAGTATTAACTGGTCTTCCTTGTAGACATATGGATATTATGCTATCATTGACAGCATTGGACTTCAGGATAGATCTTGAAACATTCTTTGTGACAATGAATGTCACACCATTCCTCTTCAATTTGTCATCCCTGGCATAGTAGATCATAGGATTTTCTGATTCAAAATGATTAAAATCAGTCCATTTTAGCTCACTAATGCCTAGGATATTGATCTTTATGCATTCCATTTCATTTCTGACATCAAATTCCTTAGTTTCATACTTCACATTCCATATTTTGATTATTAATGGATGTTTTCAGCTGTTTCTTCCTATTTTGGGTAGTTCCACATCAGCAAATGGAGGCCCTGCAAGCTTTACTCCATCCATGTCATTAAAGTTGGCTCTGCTCTGAGGATGCAGCTCTTCCCCATTCATATTTTGTGTGCCTTCTGACTTGAGGGGTTTATCTTCCAGCACTATATTGGATAATGTTTCAGGGCTATTCATAAAGTTTTCCAGTAATATATCAGACAGGTTTTACCATAAACCGAATAATCTAATGAACATACAGGTTTCCCCCCTATTTGAATGTAGAGCATTCTGATGAAACATTTTGTAAATCAAAATGGCATAAATCAAAGAAGCAATTACCATTATTTACAAACTGAAAAAAAAAAAAAAAAACTTTGCCATCGAGTCTGTCCTGACTCATAGCTACCCTTCCTTTGGTTTCTGAGGCAGTATATCTATGGAAGTAGATTTCCCAGTCATCTTTCCTAGGAGTGGCTGGTGGGTTTGAACAACCAGGCTTCTGATTAGCAGTCAAATGCCTTAGGAACTCACTACTAGAGCTCCTACCATTAATTTATATAAGAAAAAATTTTGAGCATTCCAAGACCCCAAAAATAACCTGCAAAATAACCTGCAAAATCACACTGAAACCTAAAATACTACTCGCATACAGTGTTCACAGATACAATTCAAAGCTGTGGTTACTTGTTGCTGAGATTCTGAGGGTAGTCCCCAGGGAAGGAGCTTAGCAATATCACTCTCTCTGCTTAAGTAGTTATCAATAGGTATTTAAGGTTCTTTGAAAATTTTTTGTTGTTTGATAGCTCATATTTTTTCTGTTGCTGAATTCCCTTCTCTGGATGTACCAGTTTGTTTATCCATTCATCTATTTGAGGTCATCATCACTGTTTCCAGTTTTTGGTGATTATAAATAGAACTGCTATAAACATTCATGTGCAGGTTTTTGTGTAAATACAAGTTTTCAAATCAATTGGATAAATACCTAAGAACACAATTTCCAGATTGTTAAACTATGTTTAATTTTGTAAGAAACTGACATACCATCTTCCAAACTGTCTACCATTTTACATTCCCATCCATAATCAATGAAGAGTCCTTCAAGGCTTGTAACCTCAAATCACTCTCTGTTCTATATTAACATAACCTTTTCCTTGTCAAATCTCCTTCAGCCTCCCTCATGAGGATACATGAAATTGCATTCAAGATCCACCCAAATAATCCAGGATAATCGCACAATCTCAAAATCTATAACTTAATTGCATCAGGAAAGTCTTTGCCATATAAACTAACATTTACAATGTCTGGGGACTAAAGGCATGGATGTCTTTGCGGCGGGCGTCATTTTTCAGCCTACCACAAACTTAATGGAGAAAAGAGCCCTGTATAAGTGTGATAGGAAAGCAAAGAAAAGTGGACTGTTCAGACAGCATACCATTCTACAGCTCATCTAAGATAGGAAAGAACTACAAGAAAAAAAAATAGATATTATTAGTGTTAGCATGAAAGTAAAGAAATATGAGCCTCTGAAATTGTTTCAAAGAAGAAAGAACAGCTTGGGGGCCTTTACCTTTGGGAAAATTAATACAAAGTCCTGAGAATGATTCTCTTGCTATGATATCCCCCAAAGCCTTTTGAGATTCAAAATTACTAAGCTGTATTTACATCCTGTGTCACTGGATCCATTGGGAGTCAATTGTCTTTTCAAATTATCACTTCACATATGAAATTTTTAATTCCCAGGGCAGAGGAGTGAGTAGTCCTGCTTCTCTTTCCCTTCATCATCACCTGGAGCCTATGCACATTATTCAACAAGGAAGTCCAGAGGCACAGTTTTTGTTATTTCTATTACTTTTTACATTCCTTTGGGATTAACATTATATTTAATAATCATCCCTTTAACACCAGATATGTTTGTGGATTTCACCTCATTAGAGATGTAGCAAAATGGTAAAGAGAGTGGGCCCTCCATTCAGAATGTTGTTGTTGTTGTTATGTGCCATCAAGTCGGCCCGACTCATAGGGACCCTTCCTTGGGTTTCCGAAGCAGTATCACTACAGAAGTAGATTGCCCAACCTTCCTTCCGAGGAGTGGCTGGTGGGTTTGAACCACCAGCCTTCTGGTTAGCAGTCAAGTGTCTTAGGTACTACTCTACCAGAGTCTGAGTTCAAATCTATATTTCTCCATTTACAAACTCTGAAATTTCAGACACACTATTTAACTTTTATGACCTTTTTATTTTTTTAATTTTAGTATGATTTGGGTAGAAGTTTACAGGGCAAATTCATCTTCCATACAGCAGTTCTCATACACTCTGTCTCATGACATCAACTATAATTTCCCACAATGCAACAGCTCTCCTCCCACTTTCTCTCCATATCCATCTCTTCCCTGTGTCCTTCCCTCCCATGCACTCCTGCCCCCCAAGATGTCTCCCTGTGCTTACAAAGCCCTTCTATTCTCCCATAATTGATCTCTCCAAGGAGAGGCTCATATACCTGTTTTTTGTTTGGCTGGAAGCCACAGGAGTGGGTTCAATTCCAGACCTGATGGCAGCTAAGGGCCATAGTCTCAGGGGTTTCACCAGGCTCTACTAGACCAGCAAATAACTTTTCTGACTCTTCTATCCATGTTGTAAAATGAGACTAATAATTGTTATGGGATTAAATGATTTGATACATGTAAAATAAGAACACTGTCAGACACATAGAGTATGACATTTGTTTACACTCTTCCGCCACATTCATAACCAACTGTAACAACAGCCTGAACCTTTTGCCTGCCTGCCTCCTGATTAGTTCTATTTTATGTCTGAAAGATGTCTCCAATTCAAAGTGCTCCAAACTGAATTCAGCATAAATTCACAGAATGTTCATTCTCTGGTTATTATTATCATCACCATAATTGGCAATCCGTTTTCAACATACCACTTCATTCTTACTCACCATCTTCATTCAGTCTCCAAGTCATGGAAAATATATTTTGTTGAATCCCACTCTGAAATTTCTTCATAAACTCATTTTTGAGGTTCTCTTCCTCTCCTGTTTAGATTACTCCAACAGATTCTAACGTGTGCTAACATACACCTTCTCTTCCTACCTCCACATTCTTTGCAATGTTTTAATTATACACATTAGTTCAAATCAATATTTAGTAGTTACATTGTTAAGATTATTTTAAACACTACTTACAGCTAATCCAGCATATATTATAATTATGCTCTTTTCTTTCCTTTAATTAAATATTTGCATGTTTTCATTAGCTTAACATGTACAATTTTCATGACTCAACCCCAAGTTCTCCCCTCTTATATTAGTCTCTTCTCAGTATATTTAGTCTCTGATATTCTGTCAATTTCATTTTCTTAAAGAAGTCTTCTCAGGAAACATCTGATACACTCCAGTCTTGACAGAATGTTCTCTAGCTTTGTTGTAAAAAGGAAAAAAAAAAATCTAACATCTTGAAATCTTTTTACTAAGATTTTCAGGATTCTCTTCACCTCTTTCCTGAATTTGTTCTCCTGTTTCCTAGATTCTATGTTTTCCTCTTTCGTGGTTCTCTTCCCCATTTGGATACAACAACTTGTCAACTAATCTCTTGATTAAAAAGTGCATAAAATGCAAATTTTACAGACATTGCATATCTGAAAATGCCTTTATTTTACCTTGCTTTTTTATTAGCAGTTTGGTTGAATATAGACTTCTAATTTAAATGTTAATTTCTGTGGAGTGTAGCATTAACTTTATCCAAATAATTTAGCTTTTTTCCCTGATTCCTGGAAAGTAACCTCTAAAACTTTAAAGTTTCCCAAGTGTTTACAATGTCTTTTTTAGCATGGAGGCCTTCAGATCACACCTGATTGTTTGTGCCAACAATATAACTCATGATAGGGGCTGACCAACATATGAAAATTCACCATGTGATATCAGTTTTACCTTTGGGGATTAGAAAGGATCTGATGATTGAATTCAATCACATGGCTGATGATTCAATCAACCATGACTATGTAATGACACCTGGGTAAAGATTCTGGACATCAAGCTCAGGTGAGCTTCTCTGATTTACAATTAATACATTGATGTACTTCACATTGCTTGGTTCTACAATTGACGCCAATGGAAGCAGCAGTCAGGACATCAGATGACATATAGAACTGGGAAAATTGGCTGCAAAGGACCTCTTTCAAGTGATAAAGAGCAAAGGCATCTCCTTGAGGACTAAGGTGTGCCTGGCACAAGCCATGGCATTTTCAATCACTTCATATGCATGTGAGAGCTGGACAATGACTAAGGAAAACCAAAGAAGAGTTGATGTTTTTGAGCTGTGGTGTTGGTGAAGAATGCTGAAAGTACCATGGACTGCTAGAAGAACTAACATGTCTGTCCTGGAGGAAGTGCAGCCAGAATGCTCCTTGGAGGTGAGAATGGCCAGACTTTGTCTCACCTACTTTGGTCATGTTGTCAGAAGGGACTATTCCCTGGAGAAGGATGTCATGTTGGTAAGGTGAGGGTCAACGAAAGAGGGGAAGGCCCTCAATGAGGTGGATTGACACGGTGGCAGTGGCAATGGACTCAAGTGTAGCAAGAATCATGGAGCTGGCTCAGGACAGGGCGGTGTTTTGTTCTGCTGTGCATAATAGGGTTGCTATGAGTCGGAGACGACTCAATGGCACTTAACAACAACTAACAACACATTGATGTACAGGCATGTGATGCATTCTGATTCTACTAGGAAATGAAACATAAGCTTTTTGTTTAGGACCATCCCAGACCTTGCCTCATGCTTCTTTTCTGGCTGATTCTAGTTTGTATTCTTTTTTGATATAATAAAACCAAGTTTAACACTCTCCTGAGTTCTATGTGTTATTCCAGTGAATTATGGAACCTAATATGTTAGTGGAAACCATCAAATATGTATCCAGTTAGTAAAAAGTATGACTTGCCTAGGAATTCCCAAACTTACTGCTGGTGTCAAACACTAGCAGTCATGTGGAGGGATATAATTTTACCTGTGAAACCTGATCTAACTCCAGGAATTTAGGGCCAGAATAATTGCATTTCTCTCTCGTGCACAGATCCAGTGTTGAGAAGCGCAATGCCTTCCTGATTCTAGACTCTCTGTTTAATTTTTTTTTCATTACTTTTATCTCCCTGGAAACTTTAAAAATATTTATCTATTTCTAATGTTTTGAAGGTTAAAAATGATATGTCATAAAATTGACCTATTTTTATCAATTGTGATAAATATTTATTACACCCTTCCTGAAAATTCAAGTATTTAGATCTGAAAATTTTTTCTTGAGTTATAGCAATGATAGTTTTTCTCTTCCTGGTACTCTCTTCTTCCTGGAACTTCCATTATTCAGATGTTGAAACTATGTACAATTTTTTATAGGTATTATATTTTCTCTTCTACTTTATATCCATTTACTCTCTAGGAAACAATCTGTGGTGGCACAATGGTTAAGTGCTTGGCTACTAACAAAAAGTCACCTGTTCTAAGCCACCAGTCACTCCATTGGAGAAAAGACCTGGATATTAATTCTGTAAAGATTATATTCTAGGAAACCCTAAAATGTAGTTATGCTCTGTCATATGTGTTGTTGTTGTTGTTATATGCCATGGAGTCAGACCTGACTCATAGTGACCCCTCCCTGGGTTTCCAAGGTGGTATCACTACAGAAGTAGATTGCCCAACCTTCCTTCCAAGGAGTGGCTGATGGATTTGAACCACCAGCCTTCTGGTTAGCAGTCAAGTGCCTTAGGCACTATGCTGCCAGAGTTGTTGAAAGTCAGAATTGACTTGATAGCACAAAAGAACAACTACAACATAGGTATGAAAGGCACTAAAGATGGATAGTACTAACCTTTTCATAATCAAATTATTTTCTGCTTTGAATTTTTTGTTGATCCCATGTGTTTTCAGTAATGAAAGGAATGCTGAAATCAAGGGAGAATTTTTTTGAAGTAATATAGATTTTGATACAATTATATGGGACACATGCATCCCAAGTAGACTCTGGTGGTAGGATTAGTGAGGTGAGGCCTATTTCTACAGATTCATGCAGTTATACAGATCCCTACAAGGAGGTAATACACATAAAAATGATATAACACCTTCCCAAGAAATCTGAGAGCCTGAAAATGTTAGTAAAATACCATACAACACAAAATAGATAACATTAAGACCTAATACTATGTCAATTACAGATAAATCTAAGAAAGTTTTGGAAATTATAAATGACTCTGTCCCAAACTTTCTTTTTGAATTGAGTATGGTTCCTAGGGTATAGTGTAGGAAAAATACAAAGGAGGTTATTCCCTTCCTGCTCAGAGCATTCAAAATTCCTAATGTGGACCAATCCTTGAAGAATATTGAGTCCCAAAGGAACCAATGTTAACTCACTAAGAGATGATGTAAACAGATTTAATAATTAGTTCCCTTGATAGCCAGATCAAAATTTGCATAAATTCTAAATGAAAGGCTTATTTTTAAACTTGCAATCAAGATGTCAATATCCATGCAGAACAAATAAATTCACACTGAACGTTAGCTAATGGTTTGGAGAGAAAGTCAATGCATTTCCTTAGCCCTGATAAAGACATCATAGGTGAATTCACAAACAGAATCACATCCTTTCCTGAAAAAAAATTAACCAGCTGCTCAGAGATTGAGATTTGTTCTCAAGATTTGTTCTCAAGATATTGTGTCATTCATTATCAGAACTTTTGTCTTCTTTAGGACAGTGAAGAGGAAAGAACATTTAAAGACCAGCAATAGTGAGGTCTCCAGACAGAATGAATTTGAGCATCTGACTAGTCTCTATTCTGATGTTTCCCTACCTATAGCTACAGAAGTGTAGAGCTCTGAGAGGGCCAACTTCCCTGCTTGAACAACTCAAGTTAATTTTGAGGTAAGACAGGATGGGGACAGATAGGAGGAATGCTGGACATTCAATGACACCTTTAGCACTTACACTAAGCTAAGTACTGAGTATCATAGAGGTAAGGGGGAAAGAATGGGTTAAGTAAAATGTGCAGGGAGGATCATGGTGACTATATTCACTCAGAGTTTCAGGAATTTCCAAAAGAACTGTTCCCAAGCACCATTTCTGGTTCCTTTGCTCTCTTGCTGTACCTTGGCCAACTCATCCATCTCTTCAAGATGTTATTTAATTGTCTTTCAAATGTAGGAGTCAATTTTGTTGCTCATGCTAAAAGACTTTATACTGTTCAGTGTCAGCACAGGGAAGATGAGAAGTTTCAGTTAATATCTGAAAGTGTAGAAAGAAAGAAAAATTAAGAGAAGAAAAGGAAAATTGGGGAGTCATAGTTGCCCTGGCAACAGTTACTTGGGACTTCAGCCCTAACAGAACCAGTCCAAGTTAAGGATCTGAGACTCTTTCTAATGTGATATTCTTCTCCCAATCCTCACAGATCATTCCCCGAAGAAAGTGGCTATGGAAAATGACTCTTCAGTAACTGAGTTCATCCTGGTAGGATTGACCGACCAACCTGAACTCCAGATACCTCTCTTCTTTCTCTTCCTGGTGAACTATGTGGTCACTCAGATGGGAAATTTGGGCTTAATTTATCTGATTTGCCTGAATCCTCATCTTCACACCCCCATGTACTTTTTCATCTTCAATCTGTCCTTCATAGACCTCTGTCACTCTTTGGTCCTTACTCCTAAAATGCTAATGAGCTTTCTGTCAGAGAAGAATATCATCTCCTTTGCAGGATGCATGACTCAGCTCTTTTTCTTCTGGTTTTTTTTTTTTTTTTTTTTTTT
>NW_006921912.1:3298766-3307401 GCF_000298275.1 Orycteropus afer afer | reverse complement strand
AAGGTTGGGCAATCCTACTTCCGTAGTGATACTGCCTCGGAAACCCAAGGAGGGGTCGCTATGAGTCAGGGCTGACTTGACGGCACATAACAACAACAACAACAGTGCCTATGCTTAACCCTCTCATCTATAGCCTGAGGAACAAGGATGTCAAATTTGCTCTGAAGATAACCCTGAAGAGATTTGCAAATAAGTAGAACTGATGTTGCTGAGTTGTGTTTGTAGTGTCTTTTCCCCTAAATTTCTTCTGAACAAGGTCTTTAATTTAAATACTTTTCCCTCTGTAAGCATGTTATGCAAAAATGCAAACTTATTGTTGAACTTTATGGTTATTCTCAGTTCCGAGATTACTCACCAAATTGACCTCTATTCTTTGCAGGATGCTGCACACACTCAAACTGACTCCCACTTCTTTTTAGACCACTTTCACTTTGTCTCTTTCTATGTATTTTTCATACGTACGTGTTTACTTATGTATGAGTGTTGTTTGAGTGGAACAGTATCTGTTAAGTTTGCCCCTCTTTGCTTCCTTGAAAATAATTATATATGGTCTTTCCTGCGTTTACTCATTTTAAAAATCTGAGCTATATTATGACAAAATATTGGGTGATAACTTTCATAAACACTGTAAGATTAAAAAATTTCCAGGACTTTCCAGATTCTTTTACTCATGATTTCTGTACTACATTCCCTGCCTCATGTATGAGATGGAGGAGGTTTATACCTTGTTGAATCTTTGCTTTTTGTCTTTACTCTTGAGGATGAGGAAAGATAGCTGAGCCTCATCATCCTACCTACCTTCTCTAAATCCATCAATGATGAAAACTGCAGATATTCCTTGAGAAATATGCCTTTGTATCATAGCACTGGGCAGATAGTTTGGTATCATAGAAAGAAAGAGCATTGCCACTATCTTGTCTGTTCATCAGTTTTCTCCTGAAATATTTTTAAAATTCTATATGATTTTGAGATCTGTAAGGGAATGAATTAAAATTCATGGTTTAATAAATGTCTTTAGTTTTAGAATAATGAGTCAGGTTGAATAAGTATGGTGAAAAGATACAACCCAGACACACACCTTTCTTGATTTTAAATCATGCAGTATCTGTTTGTTCTGTGCTAATGACTTCTTCTTGGTCTATGTACAGATGCCTTATGAGCACAATTAAGTGTTTTGGAATTCCCATTCTTCAAAAAGATATCCATAATTTGTGATGATCCACAGAGTACAAAGCCTTTACATAGCCAATTAAAACACAGGGAGCTCTGGTGGCATAGTGGGTAAGGCATTTGACTCCTAACCAGGAGGCTGACAGTTCCAACCCACCAGCCACTCCTTGGAAGGAAGGTTGGGCAATCTGCTTCCATAGTGATACTGCCTCAGAAACACAAAGAGGGGCTGCTATGAGTCAGATCCAACTCCAAGGTAGTGAGTTTGGTTTTTAATTTGAAACATCATTCTGGTATTCTCTGCTTTCAGCCAAGATCCATCTGACATCAGCAATGATATTCCTTGTTCCATGTCCTCTTCTGAATTTCACTTGAATCTTTGGCATTCCCTGTCAATGTACTGCTGCAATTGTTTTTTGTATTATTTTTGACAGCATTTTACTTGTGTGGTATTAATGATATTTTTGGTATTTTTCTTCATTCTGCTGGATCACCTTTCTTTTTTTTTTTTTTTTTCCTGCACATCATTTATTTATTTATTTATTTATTTATTTATTGTGATTTGGGTGAAGATTTACAGAGCAAATTCACTTTCCATACAGCAGTTCACATATATTTTGTCTCATGTCATTGACCACAGTTTACTACAACGCAACAGCTCCCCTCCCACTTCCTCCCCATAGTTACCTCTTCCCAGTGTCCATCCTTCCATACACTCCTGCCCCCTGAGCTGTCTCCCTGTGCATAAGCAGCCCTTCTTTCTCCCATGATTGTTCTCTCCAAGGAGTGTATCTACTTAATGGATCACCTTTCTTTAGAATGGACACAAATATGAATCTCTTCCAGTTGATTGGCCAGGTAGCTGTCTTCCAAATTTCTTGGCGTAAAAGAGTGAGTCTCAGTATTGCATTCATTTGTTGAAACATCTCAATGGATATTATAGTAATTCCTGGAGCCTTGTTCTTCAGCAATTCCTTCAGTGAACCTTGGACTTCTTCCTTAAGTACCATTGGTTATTGATCATATGCAACATCCTTAAATGGCTGAACATTAACCAATTCTTTTTGGTACAAAAAATGTGCATATTTGTCCCATCTTCTTTTGGTTCTTCCTGCATCATTCAATGTTTTGTCCACAGAATCCTTCGATATTGCAACTTGAGGCTTGACTTTTTCTTCAGTTCTTCCAGCCTGAAAAATGTTGAGCGTGTTTTCTAACTCCAGATCTTTGCACATTTCATTATAATGCTTTACTTTACCCTTTCAAGCTGTGCTTTAAAACATTCTATTCACAGGATCATGGTACTGGGGGATACCAGACTCAATCGGCACAACAAAATACATAAAGGCCTTGCTTCACATCCTACATTGGTGCGTAGTGACTGGGGTCTTAAAAGCTTTCATTCAGCCATCTAAGATGCACCTAACGGTCTCCTAGCATCAGAAGCAAAGAAGAACACACACACACACACAAAGGGCATTTGGAAGCAATCAGCCCTAGGACACAATGGCCCTTGAGACCAGAAGAACTAGATGGTGCCCAGCAACCAATGCCAACCACTCAGCAAAGGATCAAATCTGGACATCCTGGATAGAGTGGGAAGGAAAATGTGGAACAAAATCTAAAAACTCAATAATGACCAGAATTACTGGTCAGATTAAATCTGGTGAGACCCCCAATACAATGGCCCTGGAATACATTCTGTGCCTGGAATAAAACACACCCCCATGGGCTGGCTCTCAGCCCAATAGTTAACAAGATGTACATGCAGACCACTCAACCCAGGATGCTGCACCCATATACTCTATGGTAATACATCCCTTAGAGCAATAGACCACAGCACACCAGAGGACCAACATTCAAATTGAGGAAATGCAGGACAAACCGGAGAGCATAAATATGAGGGAGGGGAAGAGACTGGGTTAGGGTTGGAAATGGTAAATTGGGAATGAAACTAAATGTATTAGTAATGTTGAATATAAAACAAGCTCTTAAAATTAAAATGAATATATATTCTGTTTAGCTCTTCTGTTTTTAGCTTTATTATTTACTCCATTCACTTTATCTACTCTCCATTCAAGTGTAACTTTCAGAGTTTCTTCTGGCCTTTTATTTCTTTCCTTATTTTTAAATTATATTTTACTTACTTTAAGTATGATGTCCTGATGTCACACACAACTTGTCTGGTCTGCAGTCATTAGTGTTCCATCTGTCAAATCTACTCTTCCATTGGTCTCTAAATTCAGGTAGCATATACTTGAGATCATATTTTGGCTGTTTTGGAATTGTTTTCATCTTCTTCAGCTTCAATTTAACTTGAATATGAGCAATTTATGGTCTTTTCCACAGTTGGCCCCTGGCTGTGTTCTAACTGATGATATTGAGTCTCTTGTCATCTCTTCTAATGGATGTAGTTTGTTTGATTCCTGTGCATTACACCTATTAAGTTCCATGTGTATATTTGCTGTTTATGTTGTTGGGGGGGGGGGAAGTGTTTGCAATGAAGAAGTCATTGGTCTTTAAAAATTCTATCATGTGATCTCTGATGCCATTTCTATCACCAAGACCTTATTTTCCAACTACTTATGCTTCTTGGTTTCAATTTTTTCATTCCAATCACCAGTAATGATCAATACATCTTGATTGCACCTTTGGTCATTTTCAGAACTACATAAATTGGTAAAAATCTTCAAGTTCTTCATCTTTGGCTTCAGTGGTTGATGTGTAAATTTAAGTAGTATCATTAACTGGAATTCCTTGTTAAAAAACAAAACAAAACACTGCCATTAAGCATTGAGTCAATTCTTACTCATAGAGATCTTATAAGACTGAGTAAAACTACTCCAAAAGACTTCCAAAGCTATAAACCTTTACAGAATCACACTGCCTCATCTTTCTCCTTGGAGTATCTGTTAAGCTTATATTTTGTTTAGCAGTCAAATGCTTTATTTACTGCATCACCAGACCTCCTTGTCCCAAACCCAAAATCACTGACATCAAGTTGATTCTGACTCATAGAAACTCCCATTAGTTTTCTGAGGCAGTAAATCTTTACAGAGTAGATTGCCCAGTTGTAGTAGGCATATGGATATTATCCTATCACTCAATAACAATTAGTGGAAATAGGTTGTTCCAAGTTGGACCTAACTCATAACGACCCTTCCTTGGGTTTCTGAGGCAGTATCACTACAGAAGTAGAATGCCCCATCTTCCTTCTGAGGAGTGGCTGGTGGGTTTGAACCACAGTCAAGTGCCTTAGGCACTACACTACCAGAGCTCCATGTTTTTGTTGTTGTTATGTGCATCGAGTTGGCCCCAACTCATAGCGACCCCTCCTTGGGTTTCCAAAGCAGTATCACTATGGAAGTAGATTGCCCAACCTTCCTTCCAAGGAGTGGCTGGTGGGTTTGAACCATCAGCCTCCTGGTTAGCAGTCAAGTGCCTTAGGCACTATGCTACCAGAGCTCCATAGTGATCCCTAAATGTTATTCTCACATTTCCCCACATTTCTCTCTAGTTTAGACATCTGCACTGCTTTCAGAATAATCTCTGAAAGCACAGCTGTCTCTCCCTATCTCAGGAACTTCCAAAGGTTATCCATTATCTCTGGGAATTTGAATCTAGGTAACATCATGTAAATCCCCAAAATTATGATTTTGCCTTGGCAAAAATAAAAAATGAAATCAAGTCTAAGTTATAGTTGATGAAAAGCCAAGAAAGAAATATCCTGATTGATTTTAACTATTTTTTATATTAAATATTGTGCAACCTCTTACCCTACTCAGAAAATTTAAGAAAAGGAATGTTGGAGAATGCTTACAGTTTGAGAATCAAAACAATATAATAAACAAAAAACACTACCTGGTGAACATTTTAATTGAAATCTGCATAAACACTCCTTAACTAATTATTAACAGTAGATAACAGTTGCACTGTTAAAGCTTACTGTAATGGAGCAAGAATCTTCCCATGACACTAATCTGTAAACACAATGTATTTTTCATTTACTATTGCTGGAGTGTAACCAAAACCCACATTATCAGTTATCAAGTTTCTAACTTCAAGTTACAGAATATTGAATTAAAACCTTGAGAAAAATAGTCACTTATTTTTCTCACATAGCTTTAAATCTGGAGGTAGTGTCCTGGAGTTGATTCAATAACTCAACATTCTCCATTCTCACTTAGGACCCTGGCTCTTTTATTCCATTGTACTCATTCTTTGATTTTAGTTCTTAAGCTTGTCACCTCATTGCCACCAAATTTCTACCACGGTACCATTGACCATATTTTCACACAACTATATGAAAATAAGAAAGCAAGAGAATTCCTTGCACACATCTCTCTATTTTATATTGAAAGAAATCTTCTCTAGGAGCGTCTATATGATTGACTTACAGTATGTCTCTTCCATCAGAACTGTGTCACATGGCAACTCTAAACCTCAACAAAAACTGTCAAAACAAGAAAATCCCATTTTAGTTTCTATCATGAAAAGTATTCTTGCATTAGGGAGAAGGGAAGAAAGAATGTATCAGTAGTGCACCAGCACAATCTGCCACAATCAAAAAGCTTGGAAAGATGTTTGTATGGCAAAATATAGCTCATGAAGTTATGTTCTACAATCTATTTTGTTGAGTAGTGTCTAGGCTCTTAAAAGCTTGCAAGTGGCCATCTAACATACAGCTATCAGTCTCTATTTGTCCACAGCAAAAAAGAAAAAAGAAAAGCAAGGAGTAAAATAATAAACTAGGTATATAAAGCTGGAGGAAGATGGTGTTGCACCTGTAATCCACACGTTTGCTCCCTCTAGCATCTTAATTCCTGAAAAACTGGATGTAGCAGTTAGAAGCAGGGATTCTGGAGCTGTGAACAGCAGAGTGAGTAAGAAGGTGCCAGATTTAGTGGAAGCAGGAATAAAAAAAAAAGCAGAGTAAATACCCAGGGAAAATAAATGAACCTACCCAGTTGGTGGGGACATGGAGAGGTGGAGAAATGGAAAACTCATTAGCAATACAAGGGAGAGCAGCAGAGAGAAAAAAAAAAAAATGGGGAAGGTACCATGGAATCAGTGCAGGCTTTGGGAACTCAGAATACTCACACTTAGAGCTTCTGACAATAACCTTGGGAGCTGAGTTGAGTAAGAGGATAACCTTCTTGAGAAAAAGAACAGACACCTCCATGGCTCAGTTCGCCACAGACTAGAGAGAAGGGAGGAAGGAAACTCTCCATAGGTAAGTGGGTCCTGGAACAACCTCAAAGCAAAAGGCTGAGATTCAACTCTTCCATGATAGCTTTTTAGCACAGAGTGAACTGGGGTATGGGGATTTTGCAGCTTTCTGATCCAGGTGGAAAGTACCAGCCCCTTAACCATTGGGGTTACAGCTGATTTTGAATGGCAGATCTGCGATCGACAATAAAACATCACCATTGATAGCCATCCCAAGCAGACTCAAATCAAAACCCCAGAGTCATCAGCAACTATGGAATAGTGGTAAGTGGGGACTTGCAATTGGAGCCTTTTCATTTTCTTTTTCTTTTCTTTCTCTTTTTTCCTTCTGCCCTTCCTCATCCAAAAGAAGAACCACATTAAGCCACCACAACACCTACCCATCCCAACTCCAAATCCCCTTCACAACAGAGACTTGCATACACATTCCCAAAACTGATTCCATCAACACAAAGAAAGCAATCCAGCACATCTGATTAATAACCAAAAAAAAAACCTACCAGTTCCGCATTTGCAAATATATTTAAACATAGATTCAGTGTGAAACAAATCAATACATAACTAACAGTCAAAGACAACAACTTCAAAATGTCAAGGAACCAACAGGCAACCTCAAATCAATCAAAATAACAGGACAAGACGATAGAAGTAAAACTCCAGGCAAAAGACTTACCTTACATGGAAGAAGAGCAAGCAATAGAATTATCTGAGAAGGACTTTAGAAGATATGTATATAGAACTCTACAAGAGCTCAAAGAAACCACAGACACGATCAAGAAGAACACAGACAATAGCCTGAAAGAATTCAGGAAAATCATTCAAGAACAAAATAACAAGATAAATACACAACCAGAACTCATACAAAAACAGCAATTAGAAATCCAGATATTAATACTAAAATTACAGCGTTAGACAACACAGTGGAAGGACAAAAGAGTAGACTAGAACTGGCTGAAGAATGCATTTCCAACTAGAAGCTAAATCTCTTGATGCCATCCAGTATGAAGAAAAATCAAAACAAAGATTTAAGAGGAATAAATAGAACCTAAGAATTATATGGGATGACATGAAAAGAAATAACATACACCCCCCCCCATTGGAATATCAGAACAAGAGGAGGTTAAAAAAAAAAAATGAGAAAAGTGTAGAAGATTTGTTAACAGAAAATTTCCCCCATATCATGAAGGAAGAAAAGATACCTGTCGAAGAAGTTCAATGAACTCCATACAGGATAGATCCCAAGAGAAACTCACCAAGACATATCATAATCATACTCTCCAAAACCAAAGACAAGGAAAGAATCTTGAGAGTAGTCCAGAAAAAAAGAAATGTTACCTACAATGGGCGAGCAATAAAACTAAGTTACAATTACTCATTCTCTGCTAAGTTCTGATTACTCAGCAGAAACCATTCAGGCAAGAAGGCAGTGGGACACCATATATAAAATGCTGAAGGAAAAAACTTCCAACCAAGAATTCTATACACAGCTAAATTATCAATCATATATGACGGTGAAATCAAGACATTCTCAGACAAACATAAATTAAGGGATTTTGTGAAAGCCAGACCAACCTTACAGGAAATACTAAAGGGAGTCCTTCCAGAAGAGAACCCACAACAGAAAACAGGAAATTGAAATCAGTACACCCAACATCAACACTTAAAAACAAAATCAGAAATAGGTGCTCAAAGTTAACTCATAAAATATTTTACACTAAAAAACACAGGAGTCAATCTTCAGACAACACTACCAGCAAACCAAATAGAGGGAATGAAAGTTCTAAGTACAAAACTTCCAAATAGAGAGGAAGATAGAACAGACTGTCCCTATAGAATAGTCCCTATAGACTGTTCCAAAATTTAAGAAACAAGAATTCACTCCAGGGTAACCACAGAGAAAGTTAACAATCTCCCTAAGCAAACCCAGAAAGAAGGAAAGTGTATAGGCTTAGTAAGCACAAGACCAACAATAAAGAAGAAAATAAAACAAAAAATTGATACCAAAATGAGGTCAGCACAGAAAAGTATTTGGACCAAGGAAATCACCAACACACACACACACACACACACACAAAGAATGACAACAATAAATTTATACCTATCACTAATTACACTCAATGTGAATGGACTAAATGCACCAGTCAAGAGAAAGAGAATGGCAGATTAGATTAAAAAAGAACACCCATCAATAAGATGCCTACAAGAGACCCACCTCAGGCACAAAGATAAAAACAAA
>NW_006921912.1:3282115-3298130 GCF_000298275.1 Orycteropus afer afer | reverse complement strand
AGTTAGACATCAATAATAGGAAGATCAAGGACAAATATTAAACTTGTGCAAGTTGAATAATACACTGCTAAAAAACTACTGGATAATAGAAGAAATAAAGTGTAAAATAAAAGAGTTACCAGAAACAAACAAGAATGAATATACATCTTACCAAAACTTAGGACACACAGCAAAAGCAGTACTCAGAGGTCAACTTATTGCAATAAATGCACACATCAAAAAAAAGGAAAGAAACAAAATCAATGCTCTAACTCAACATCTCCAACAATAAGAAAAAGAGCAACAAAAGAAACCTACAGTGTCCAGAAATGAGGAAATAATAAGATCAGAGCAGAATTAAACAAAACAGAAAACAAACAAACAAAATAGAGAAAATCAATGAAACAAGAAACTGGTTCTTTGAAAAGATTAAGAAAATTGACAAACCACTGGCAAATCTAACAAAAGAAAAGACAGAGAAGATGCAAATAACAAGAATAATAAACTAAAAGGGTAACATCACAACAGAACCAACTGAATTAAAAAACATACAGACAGAATATTATGAAGAACTGTACTCCAACAGATTCAAAAACCTAGAAGAGATGGATAAGTTTCTAGAAACACAAGACCAACCTAAACTTTCCCAGTCAGAGATACAATATGTGAACAGACCCATAACAAAGGAAGAAAGTGAGCAAGTCATTAAAAAAAAAAAAAAAAAAACTTCCCACAAGAAAAAGTTCTGGCCCAGATGGCTTCACTAGAGAATTTTACCAAATATTCAGGGAACAGTTGACACCTGTATTACTCAAACTATTCCAGAACATAGAAAAATATGGAATACTTCCAAATTCATTTTATGAAGCAAACATAGCACTGTTATCAAAACCAGGGAAAGACAAAACTAAAAAAGGAAATTACAGAACAATATCACTCATGAATATAGGCAAAAATCTTCAACAAAATCCTAGCCAACAGAATCCAACAATATATCAAAACAATAATAAATCCTGACCAAGTAGAATTCATACCTGGTATGCAAGGATAGTTCAACATTAAAAAAAAATCCAACACCCATTCCTGTTCAGTTCTCTCAGCAAAATAGAGATAGAAGGGAAATTCCTCCATATAATAATGGGTATATATTCAAAACCAACAGTCAACATTATTGTTAATGGAGAAAGACTCACAACATTCTCCTTGCAAATGGGAACCAGACAAGGATGGCATCTATCACCACTGCTATCTAACATCATATTGAAAGTCCTAGACAGGGCAATAAGAAAAGAAAGAGAAATAAAAGGCATCTAAGTTGGCAAAGAGGGAGTAAATCTATCTCTATTTGCAGATGACATGATCCTATACATAGAAAACCCAAGAGACTCAGAAAAGAAACTACTGGAACTAATAGGTTCAGCAAAGTGCCGGAATACAAAGTCAACATACAAAAATCAGTTGAATTTCTCTACATCAACAAAGAGGCCTCTGAAGAGGAAATAAGGAAAACAATACCATTTACAATAGCTACCAACAAGCTAAACTATCTAAGAATAAATCTTACCAGAGACACAAAAGCTCTACACAAAGAAAACTATAAAACACTACTATGAGAAACCACAAGAGATCTACCTAAATGGAAGAACCTGCCTTGTTCATGGATAGGTAACTTAATATTGTGAAAACATTAATACTACCCAAAGCAATCTACACATTTAATGCAATCCCTATCCAGACACCACCAACATTTTTTAAGGATATGAAAAAAAAAGTTATTAATTTCATATGGAAAGGAAAGAGACTTCGGATAAGGAAAGCACTACTGACTAAGAAAAACAAAATGGTAGAAGGAAATTGGGCAATCTACTTCTGTAGTGATACTGTCTCAGAAACCCAAGGAGGGGTCGCTATGAGTCAGATCCGATTAGATGGCAGTGAGTTTGAGGGATGGGAGGGAAGAGGAGGGAATACTTCAGACTAGTTGGGGGCCACATGCTGAGTTGGGTAAGAGGAGGGATGGTATGGAAAGAGTCTGTGACAAGCATGATAACATTGGGGAAAGGAAGGACACTGAAATATGCATGTAAGATATAGACAACAGAGGCTAATATCAGTATATGCACACTAATGTATTACCAGTAACACCAAACGTGAGGCTACATATAGTTGCATGGACAACTGAGAAGGTCAGATGGGGGTCAGCAAACAGGAATCTACCCTAGACCAATGAAAGATTAACTGAAGATAATTTTGCATAGATACTAGTGATACAAAATAACCACAATCATCACAGAAGAAAGAGTTGGAATAATCCCTCAGAGACAGCCAGACACCTTGGGAGAAACACCAGGCCTGCTGACTCAGGACTATAGTACTGTGGGACACCAGGCTCAAATAGCACAACAAAATACATAAAAATCTTGTTCTACAACCTACTATGGTGAGTTGTAACTGGGGTCTTAAAAGCTTTTGAGTGGCTATCTAAGACACAGCTAGATAATGGTCTCTTCTTTCCCAAAGAGAGGAAGCATGAAGAAAATCAAGGACATTGGAAATAATTAGTCCAAGGATATGATGGACTTCAAGACCAGAAGAACTAGATGGTGTCCAGTTACCAATGCCAGCCTCTCAGGAAGGGATCAAAACTGGACATCCTGGATAGAACGGGAGGAAAAAAGGGGAATAAAATTCAAAAGCACAATAATGACCAGAATTACTGGTCAGATGGAGTCTGATGGGACCCCCAAGACTATGGTCCTGGGATACACTTCAGGCCTGGAATAGGACTCACTCCCAAGGACTGGCTCTCAGCCCAACAGTAGAAAGACTTACATGAAGAACCCCCAACCCAGAGCAGTGCACCTAGCTATTCTGCGGAGATACACGCCTTGGAACAATCAGCCATTGGGCACCAGAGGGACAGCATTCACATAGAAGGAAAGCTGGACAGACAAGAGTGCATAGTTAAGAAGGTCACAGGGAGGTGGGGTCATAGTGAAGGGAGGGGAGGGAAGTGGGTTTGGGCTAGGGATGGTAATCAGAGAGTGAAACCAAATGTACAGGAACTGTTGAATGTGAAACTTCATATCAAAACTAAAACAATGTGAAAAATGAATCCATGTTAAGTATCTCTATGAATTAAAGGATTTAGTTACATGGTCCAGTGGTTTATAACACCAAATGAAAACTGGTGTTATAGCACAAGAAAAAAAAAAGAGAGAGAGAGCATATAAAGAAGAAAATGCAACCACAAAAAGAAAAAAAATAATAATAATAAATTAGTCCACAAGGACTAACAGTCTACACCAACTACTGTCTTATTTATCTGAGACCAGAACAGGACAGTGACTCCGTACCATTATTAACCATTCTAATCAAGGCCACAATAGATGGACACTAAGAGAATGAAATAAAAATGTGGAACTGAACCTTAAATTGCTAAAAATAAATTAAAAAATAGAAAACAATTTGTTAGTCCCTCAAAAAGTTGAACATAAAACTACCATATGACTCAGCAATACCAGTTCTTGGTATATATTCAGAAGTGAAGGCAGAAACACAAATAGAAAACAATGCACCAATGTTCATTGAACCACTTTTTATAAGAATCAAAATGTGGAAACAATCAAAACGTGGGAAACAATCCAGATGAATGGATAAAGAAAATGAGGTATGTATGTACAATGTAATATTACGTGACCATAAAAACCAATGAAGGTGTGACGCATGCTATACTATGGATGAAACTTGAAGACAATATGTTAAGTGAAATAAACCAGACACAAAAGGACAAATATTGTATGACTCCACTTATATGAAGTATTTAGATTAGGTAATAAGGACAGAAAATAGAATAGAAGTTACCAGGGTCTGTGAAGAGCTATAATGGGGAGATATGTTTAATGGGTATTGTGTTTCTGTTTTGAGTGATAAAAAATACATATATATGTTTGTAAATGTACTTAACACCACTTAAGTCGATCCACAAAAATGGTTAAAAAGGTAAATTTTATGTTAGACATACAGGTTTCACCTGCTCTCTGAAAGTAGGCACTCCTATAAAATATTTTGGTAGCCAAAATGATATAAAGTGAAGATCCATTAATTTATGTGGAAAAATTTTTGAGTGTTCCAGACCCAAAAAAGAACCTGTGAATAAAATATAAAACCTAAAATAACATTACCATATAGTGTTCACGTGAGCTCTGGTAGCATAGTGCCTAAGGCACTCTTTGGAAGGAAGGTTGGGCAATCTACCTCCCTAGTGATACTGCCTCAGAAACCCAAGGAGGGGTCGTTATGAGTCGGGGCCAACTTGATGCACATAACAACAACAAAGTGTTCACAGATCCTGTCCATAGCTATGCCAGCTTGATGCTGAGATGTTGATTTAGTTCCCTGGGAAGGAGCTTGGTGACATCACTCTGGGTGCACAGGGTACACACTACAATGACCCACTAATGCAGAA
Organism: Orycteropus afer afer; assembly: GCF_000298275.1. NCBI lineage: Eukaryota > Metazoa > Chordata > Mammalia > Tubulidentata > Orycteropodidae > Orycteropus > Orycteropus afer. Next base: position 3,293,683 of record NW_006921912.1, on the reverse strand, counting down.
CTTCGTTTTTTCTCAGACTTTCCTTTGGTTATAAATTCTCTACACAGTCTAGAAGATAAAATTCTCTACACAGTCTGAAGATAAGCAGAGGGTAAGCACTGAATCCTCAGAGTAGAGCCTCCTTACAAATTCTCCTTACAAATGCTGTAAAAATAGGAATTTTCTTCATATCAAAACTAAAACAATGTGAAAAATGAATCCATGCTAAGTATCTCTATGAATTAAAGGATTTAGTTACATGGTCCAATGGTTTATAACACCAAATGAAAATCTCCTTACAATGTTTCAGCTGTAATCCAGATAAATAGATCCCACTGATGAGCACTTTTGCCTTAAACAAGTTTGGAACTAATTTAAAAACATAAAAATGCTCTCTCTATATATATATTAAAAAAAAAAAAAAAAAAAAAAAAAAAACCCTCACTGCTATTGAGTGGATCCTGACTCTTAGCAACCCCTTTGTGTTTCTGAAGTGGTAAATCTTTATGCAAGTAGATTGCCCAGTTGTTCTTCCATGGAGTGACTGGTGGGTTTGAACTGCCCACCTTCTTGTTAGCAGTCAAATGCCATAGGCATGATGCCACTGGAGAACAGCCTAAAAACAAGGCTCTCAATAAAAATATCTGCAAACCAAATTAGGATCCTTCAAATTGTACACACACACACACACACACACACACATATACACAAATGGGAGCTCTGGTAGCGTAGTGCCTAAGGCACTTGATTGCTAACCAGAGGGCTGGCAGTTCAAACCCACCAGCCACTCCTTGGAAGGAAGGTTGGGCAACCTACTCCAATAGTGTGATAGTGTGTTAGTCTGGGTTCTCTAGAGAAACAAAAACCAGCAAAGCTTTTATATACATATATACACACACATACACACACACACACACACAGAGAGAGAGAGAGAGAGATTTATCTTAGGAAAATGGCTCATGCACGTATAGAAGCCGCCAAGTACAAAGTTCCTGGATCAAACGTCAAGCTGAAGGCTTTTCCTGGCTCCCACAACCACAGGAGCCGAAGAGCTCAAGGCTGGCAGGCAGTACACCAGCTGTTGACTCCAATGAATGACGAATCCAAGATTTCCAGGCTGAATGGTGAATTCCTCACTCATGGACAGTTGTAGGCAGCACAACAGAATCCCGATCCACAGAAGAATGTCTCTCTTCCCAGTATGTCCCTGGATATATTGGAAGTAGGCCACACCCCTAGGAAAATTTCCCTTCAAGAGATTAGCCACTCAGAGCACAGTAATCTGATCCCATCTTGGGAACAACCACACAGAACTGGGGTCCAGCCAAGTTGACACACAGCTCCAACTATCACACATAGTGATACTGCCTCAGAAACCCAAGGAAGGGTCTCTATGAGTCGAGTATGACTCGATGGCAAATAACAACAACAAGAACAACAATACACAGACACACACACACACATATGTATGTGTATCTATATATACGTATATATATACACATAAGTATATATGTATATGTGTGTGTGTGTGTGTGTGTGTGTATATATATATATATATATATATGGTATAATATATATATATAATCTTATTTGCCTTCCATACCTGTGCACCTTACATGTCTACATATGCCCACTAGTGGATGATTGCTATTACTGTTCTTTTTTTTTCTGTTTCATTTACTTTTGTTCTAATCTTTTTTATTTCTATCCTTCTGGTGACCATAGGTATTTTTTGCTGTTCTTTTTCTAATTGTTGGAGTTGTTGGGTTATGGTATTGATTTTGATTCTTTCTTTTTTGATCTCTTTCTTAATCTATTGAAGTTTTCCAAATATAATTTGTTTAAATACCTCACCAGGTAATTTCAATATCATTTCTTCCTCAAGAAGATTTTCTAACACTGTGTTTTAATCATATACTTGACCCATCTTAGTGTGTGTATGTGTGTGTGTGTGTGATCTGAAGATATCTGTTATCCCTGAGACAATGTGGTGTTATTATATTTATTCATTGATTGTGTGTTGGTTTTCTTCATCCTTTCTTGTTGTGTTGAATTTTGATTTACCTGGGCAGGCAGAGCAGGCATACTATTCTGGTCACTAGTTTGGCAGCACTGGGATGTTGTCTTCAGGGGAATTTTATAGTTTGTAAGAGTGTGGGCACAAATTTCTGAACAATGGCCATTGTTCAGAATAAAGTAGGTGAGGGTGAGTTGGGCAGGTGTTGGCCACCATCTCTCAACCATCCTGTGGTGCTGGAGTGGACGATGGCACTCACTCAGTGGGTGGGGCAGAATATGTGGCAGGGATCACTAGCTCTTGATTAGGGGAAAAAGAGAAGGGAAAGAGAGAGAAAAAAAAAAAAAAAGGCACTGAAGCAGGTGTAATCACTCACTGCCAAACATGCAGAACACTTGAGTACGTGCTCTCAACTGTGGAGATTGTAGTTGAAGAGCACTCTGATAGTGGGAGTGCATATTGTCAATCTCAGAGGTGGTAGACATACAGCACTGGTGCACTGAAGTGTCCCATAAGCCCTGGAGTAGAGCAGCAACAGCTGGGGGATGAGGGACATTGGAAGTTGGGCCAGGTGATACACCAGAGAAAGGAGGGTCAATGGAGGAGGCTTCACTGGTCCCAAGCATGTGTGTGGACTGTGCCCCTAGTCACTAGGAGGATGTACAGGGTAGAGGGGTAGAGCACACTTATCTGTTCACCAGTCGCCCGTGTGGTTGTGAGTTTACTCTCAAGCAAGTGCACCGATTATCTGGTTCCTGCCCCAACTCAGTGCAGGAGTAGGTACTTCCCAGAGTCTATTGTCTACAACAACCACTTCACAGGCCCTCTTCCTTGCATGGGTCCCCCTCCCAAATTACCAGAGACCACAGCTCAGTCCAATTCTTCAGTCTTTCCTTTGATGCTAAGGGATTCAAAGTGATCATCTATATCCAATTGGTTTGTTTCCTTGAATCTTTATTATGAGAGGGGAGATATGAGGTGTTTTACTCTGCCACCATCATGGATTTCCTCTGGGCTTTAATCTTTATGAGACAGTTCACCAGGTCTTTTCTTCCAAGTAGCACTTGATGGATTCAAATCACCAACCTTTGGAATAACAGCTAGTGATTTAATGATTGCACCACCAGGGATCCTTCTACCATAATCTAAAAGCTTATAAAAGATGTTTTTAATTAAAAAAAAAAAAAAAGTTTGTTCACTTTAGCTATAGAATATTTGTTATTTTTCAAAGGGAATTTTCTCTTTACTGTAAATCAACTCATGTCCCTTGGATAATCAATCTATTATATAAATAAGTTTGCAAAATAAATATACACATACACATGTATACATTTGCACACACACTGCTTTTATATAGTGAGGGAGTATAATACTATACTTATATGGATAGCATTCCATTATTAGTCATAAAGCATCAAACTGAATTTTTTCAAACTGTTCAAAATAAGGAGTGCATCCAAATACAAGACAATGACTTGTGCTACCACAATCAAGGTGACTTTTTTTTTTTTTCAGTTATTTAAACTAGAGCCTCCTAACAGAGAAATGGAATAAACCACTTAGACATGGAATTTCAGATACATCAAAATTATGAATATATTTTTAAGAATTTCTATTTTAAGTTTCAGTTGGATGCTTATTCTCTGGATCTATCTCTTGTTTAGAATCTTCCTAATATATTACATATGATGTTGAAATTGTTAGAATCAATAAACTAGGTTAAAAAAAAGGAAATTCATGAGGAATCAAGTTGGATAAGAACATAAGATTAAAAGAAAATTATTAATTATATAAATTGTGATTATAAATCTCCTGGGAGATTCTTTACCTTTTCATGTTATTACAAAAGAGATATTACTGGAGTTCTGGTAAGATGGCAGAAGAAGCAGAAAGACTGTGCAGACCCTCTTTAACAAAGAAAAGGGGAACCAATTAACACAGATGTGGAAGATAATCCTGGAGCCTTGAGCTTTGAATGGAAGGATATAGAAGTGGACTAAACTCCAACTAGTAGAAGAATTCGCATGAAAACACCAAAAAAGGAGACATGCAGAGCTGTGGTCTGCAGACAATCCTGACAGCACAGACAGCCTGGATATCATCAAGTGGTGTTCAAACCAAAACCATACTCACTGCTGTGGAGTTGGGACTGACTCATAGTATCCCTCCTTGGGTTTCCGAGGTGGTATCACTAAGGAAATAGATTGCTCAGTCTTCCTTCCAAGGAATGGCCAGTGGATTTGAACCACCAGCCTTCTGGTAACCTAAAAATCAGCCCTGCTAGCCAGGGACTGTATGGACAACTGCACTGGTGGCTACTGAATAAAAGGGCAAGCAGCAAAGAGGAAGGCAGGCTGAGCTGTGGACTTTTGACTGTCCAGAGGGTTCAGCCATTTTGAATGTTTACAAGTGGTTCAACCATTTTGTATATTTAAAACCAGAGCATTCGCCCAGATTCCAAGGACTTAAGAATAGGCTCCACTTGCTGGGAAAAAGAAGAACATTCTGGACACCAATGACTGGAAAGGTGCAATATTTCCCTTGTTACTCTTATACCCCACACCCTCTATGTGAACAGAGATGTGGCCATCCCTCAGTCCCATCCACTTTCTGGGCTAGAAGGAATTCTATCTCAGTCTGCGTGCTCCAAAGGAGCCTGCATGCCCTGCTCCACCTTGCCCAGATTTTTTTTTTCTTTTGTTTCAGTTTGTTTGTTTTGTCTGTTTTAAATTATTATCATTGTTGTTATTTTTGTCCTTATTATTATTATTTATTCTTCCCTTCCCAGGTTATACTTTTCAGCTTTTTCTCTCTTCCCTGTTCCTGGTTCCTATTTTTTTCTTTCTCATGGTTAACCCCATTCTGTGTTTTTCTTTTTGAATTTTTCCCACTGTTTTCTTCATTATTCTCCTACTCTACCTTTTTCCTCTTATTGCTTTCTCCCAAGATATTGCGGGATTTTTCTTTACTTTTCTTTTTCCTTTTTTTTGTGATTGTTCCTGTGTGTTTATGTGATGTGTTTCTTGTCCTCTTGCTTTTACTTTTTTTATGGCTTCTTGATTGTTGTTTTTGTCTAACTGAGTGGGAGACAGCAATTGTGCCCATATGACACAGCCACAACCACACTTCCCACAGCTCCACTTTCTGAGTGAGAGCCACCACTTCCTTCTCCACCAAATGGCCAATGATAAACAACTACTGAAAAGAGCCTGACTCACCCTTACTCCTATTCACTATCCTTTAACAGAGATCTAAATACAAGCACATCACAATATCTCAGAGAAAACAGACCATCACAGTTCACACAAAGAAGCAAGATAAAGTGGTAGAAAAATGGGAGCAGGATACAGACCCAAAACACATATTTAGAAAAGATTCAAAATCTACAGATAGAAATCTAGAAAATTAATATTAAACTTTCAGCCATAGATAACACATTGAAAGGGCAAAGGAGTAGAATTGAATCAATGGATGACAGACCTAATAAGATTCAAGACAAATACCTGAATACTTCTTTGGAAAAGGATCAGTCAGAAAAAAATGATCAAAACAAAATGAAGAAAGCCCAAAGTTCACGTGGGATACCATCAAAAGGAACAACCTACATGTAACTGGAATTCCAGAGCAGGAAAAGAAAAATAAAAACACTGAGAAAATTGTCCAAGATTTGTTGGAAGAGAATTTCCCTGATATGATGAAAGATGAGAATATATCCATTCAGGAAGTACAAAGAACCCCAAATAGGATAGGCCCCAAAAGAAAATCACCAAGACACATCATCATCAAACTCATCAAAAACAAAAACAAAGAAAGAATCCTGAAAGTAGCATGGGAAAAGCAAAAAGTTACTTAGAAAGGACAGCCAATAAGAATAAGTTCTGATTTCTCAGCAGCAACCATGCAAGTGAGAAGGCAAGTTTGAACATGCAAGTTTGAACATGAAAGTTTGAACAGAGAACCAATAATAGCAAACAAGAAACCATTAAAACACAAGATGACATAACCCAGAAACCAACACAGCTATGAATGTATCCAAAGTAAAATAAGCTTACAAGATTGTAAACAGTGAACCAGAGACATCAATTGGTAAATGAGGACAACTACAAAACAAAAACCAAAAAAGAGTGTAGTTCTTCTAAATGGTGAGGAAATCAAGAGAGTTGCATGATAGAATGGACTCTTCTAAACTTGGGGAGAAAATTATAAATCACAGGGTAATCTCAAAGAAAAATGATAAACCTTCACATCACAATAGAAGAGAGAACAGGCACAAATATTTACCAAATACTAAAACAATAGCAACAAAGGAAATGATAACACAATTCATAAACATAGTGAGCTCAGCACAAAAAATTATAAGGAACATAGAAACCAGGAACACCATGAAAAAACACATAACAAAATGACAGCAACCAATTCATACTTGTCAATAATTACATTGAATGTCAAGGGATTAAATGCACCAATAAAGAGATGAAGAATTGCAGATTGGATAATAAAACAAAACCCATCAATATGCTGTCTACAAGAGACACATGTTAGAGACAAAGACAAAAATAGACTGAAAATCAAAAGTTGGAAAAAGATATATCAAGCAAAAGGCAACCAAAACAAAGCAAGAGTGGCAATATTACTTTCTGATCAAATTGATTTTAAGACAAAAACCACCATATGAGACAAGGAAGGACATTATATGATGATTAAAGGATCAATTGAATATGAAGATATAACCATAAGAAATATCTATGGACCCAATGAAAGACCCCCAAATTACATATATCAGACTTTAAAAGATTTGAATAAAATAAATAAAACAGCTGAATAGATGATTCCACAGTCATAGTGGGAGTCTTTAATATATCACTTTCAATGACAGATAGAACAACTGGAAAGAAACTCAACAAAGATGCAGAAGAACTAAACAATATAATCCACCAACTTCACCCCACAGACATCTACAGAGCACATCGCCCAACAGCACAATATACATTCTTTTCCAGTGCACATGGAACATTTTTCATGATAGACCAAATGTTAAGTCATAAAGCAAGCCTTAATAAATTTAAAAACATTGAAATACTGCGAAGCATCTTCTCAGATCATAATGAAATCAAATTAGAAATCAATAATAGGAAGATCAACAGGAAAAGAGTAAACACATGGAGACTGAACAACACCCTCCTTGAGAAAGACTGGGTAAGAGAAGAAATGAAATTGAAATTCAAAAATTCCTTGAATCAAACAAGAATGAAAACACAACATACCAAAATCTTTGGAATATAGCAAAAGCAACGATCAGTGGCTTAGCAATAAATACACATATCAAAAAAGAAGAAAGAGCCAAAATCAACAGTTTAAACCAACATCTCCAACAATTAGATAAAGATCAACAAGCAAACCTACAGTCACCAGAAGAAAGGAAATAAAAATTCAAGCAGAAATCAATGAAACAGAAAATAGAAAGGTAATAGAAAAAATAAACAAGACTAGAAGTTGGTTTTTTGAAAAGATTAAGAAAATTGACAAACCACTGGTAAATTTAACAAAGGAAAAGAAGGAGAGAATACAAATAACATGAATAAGAAACTAAATGGGTGATATCACGACACAACCAACTGAAATAAAAAGGATAATGTCAGGCTACTATGAAGAACTGTACTCCAAAAAATTTGAAAATCTAGAAGAAATGGACAAATTTTTAGAAACACACCCCTTACCTAAACTAACACAGGTGCTATGGTAGTGTTCCGGTTACCTAGTGCTGCTCTGACAGGCATACACCACATTTGGGATGATTTGAACAAACAGGAATTTATTTTCTTACAGTTCAGGAGGCTGGAAGTCCAAGTTCCAAGTCCAAGGCTCTAGGGGCTGTGTGAAAGACCTTCAACCTTGGGCTTTAGCTCTGCCTCTTGTTCCAGGCCCACTGAAGCTAGAGGCATCTCTTCACTCAGGTAGCTACTGCTTGTTGAGGCTAACAAGCCCAAGGTTGACAAATAAAATGGCACAGTCCCAATATTACCAAACTACACAGCAGGCCATTAATTCAAGTCCATTGTAAGTCCCAAGGTCAGCAGAGCATGGCAGGCTGCTGAACAATGACATAGCTACATGCAGGGTCCAAGCATGCCATCAGCTAGAGACTATCCCCTAGGCTTTTCTTTTTAAACAGGAGCAGACCACATCCCAAAGGCAGCTACTCAGCTGCTGTGGTACATCCCACCATGGAGGTGATTGCCAGTCTCATCATGGGCAATAACTACCACCAGCTGCCTGACCACTCAACCAGGCCCAGCAAAGTTGACACATAAATTTAACTACCACAGGTAGCATAGTACATAAGGCACTTGACTGCCAACTAGAAGGCTGGTGTTTCAAACCCACCAGTGACTCCTCAGAAGGAAAGTTGTGTAATCTACTTCTGTAGGGATACCACCTTAGAAACCCAAAGAGAGGTCACTATGAGTCAGGCCCAACTTGAAGGCACATAACAACAACAACAATCACTATAGAACCAACTGAAATAAAAAATGATATTGACAAAATATTATGAAAAACTGTACTCCAACAGATTTGAGAACCTAGAAGAGATGGACAAGTTTCTGGAATTACAAGACCTACTTAAACTATCCCACTCAGAGATAGATAATTGAAAATACCCAAAACAAAGGAAGGAATTGAACAGGTCATAAAAAAAAATTTCCACAAGAAAATTCCTGGCCTTGAAGGCTTCACTGGAGAATTTTACCAAATATTCAGGGAAGAATTGACACCTATAAACTCAAGCTATTCTAGAACATAGAAAAAGATGGAATACTCTCAAACTCATTTTATGAAGCAAGCAAAACACTAATACAAAAACCGGGGAAAGACAGCACTAAAATGGAAAACTATAGACCAATACACCTCATGAACATAGATGCAAAAATCTTCAACAAAATCCTTGCCAACAGAATCCAACATATCAAACAAATAATATATCCTAACCAAGTGGGATTTATACCTGATATGCAAGGTTGGTTCAACATCAGAAAAACAATCGATGTAATCCACCACATAAACAAAACAAAAGAACCATGTGATTATATGAATTGACACACAAAAGACATTTGATAAAATACAACACCCATTCCTGTTTAGAACTCTCAGCAAAATAGGGATAGAAGGGAAATTCCTCAATGTAATAAGGGCATATATGCAAAGCCAACAGCCAATATTATTATTAATGGAGAAGAATTCAAAACATTCTCCTTATGAACAGGAACTAGACAGGGATGCCCTCTATCACCACTCCTATTTAACACTGTTTTGGAAGTCTTAGCCAGGACAATAAGGCAAGAAAGTGAAATAAAATTGCCAAATTGGCAAAGAGGAAGTAAAGCTATCTTTATTTGCAGATGATATAATCCTATACATAGAAAACCCAAGAGACTCAACCAAAAAACTACTGGAACTAATAAAGAGGTTCAGCAAAGTGGCAGGATACAAGGTCAACATACAAAAATCACTTGGATTTCTCTACACCAACAAGGAGACCTCTGATAAAGGAAATAAGAGAAATCATTTACTATAAGAGAATACCATTTACAATAGCTACTAAAAGGATAATATATCTAGGAATAAATCTTATCAGAGACTCAAAAATCTGTACAAAGAAAATTATAAAGCACCACTTCAGGAAACAACAAGGGATCTACATAAATGGAAGAACCTACCTTGTTCATAGATAGGTAGACTGAATATTGTGAAAATGTCAATACTACCTAAAGCAATCTACACATTCAATGCAATCCCAATCCAGATACCAACAAAATTTTTTAAGGACATGGAAAAACTAATTACTAACTTCATATGGAAAGGAAAGAGATCTTGGATAAACAGAACACTACTGAAGAAGAAGAACAAAGTGGCAGATCTCACACTCCCAGATCTTAAAATCTACTATACAGCCACAGAAGTCAAAACAGCATGGTATTGGTACAGTGATAGACAGATAGATCAATGGAACAGAATTGAAAACTCAGAAACAGACCTATCCATCTATGGACAGCTGATCTTTGACAAAAGTCCAAAGCCAATTAAATGGGGAAGAGATAGCCTCTTTAACAAATGATGCTGGCAAAACTGGATATCCACTTGCAGAAAAATGAAACAAGACCCATACCTCACCCCATACATAAAAACAAACTCAAGTTGGATCAAAGACTTAAATGTAAAACCCCAAACTATAAAATTCATCAAAGATAAAATAGGGGCAAATCTAGGAGCCCTAATTTATGGCATAAATAGACTATCAAACATAACCCAGAATGCACAGGTGGTAGAGGGAAGCTAGATGACTAGGATATTTTAAAAATTAAATTATTATGAACATCAAAAGACTTTGTCTAAAAGGATAAAAAGAGAACCTACAGATTGAGAGAAATTATTTTCCTATGGTATATCCAACAAAGGACTTATCTCCCAAATTAGTAGAAAACATCAACACCTCAACACCAAAAAGACAAAGAATCCAATTCAAAATTGGGCAAGAGACATGAACAGAAACTTCACTAAACATGATATTTTGGGGCCAACAAACACATGAGGAATTGCTCATGGTCTTTAGTCATTAGAGAGATGCAAATCAAAACAATGATGAGATATCATCTCAACCCAGCAATAATAGCAAAGTTGAACAGGACAGAAAATAACAAGTGCTGGTTGAGGTTGCAGAGAGATTGGAATTCTTATACACTGATGATGGGATTGTAAAATGATACAACCATTGTGGCAAATGGTATGATGTTTCCTTAAAAAACTGAAAACAGAAATACCATTTGACCCATCAATTCTATTAGTAGGAATATATCCTAAAGAAGTGAGAGGCAGGACACAAACAGACATATGCACACCTATATTCATCGCAGCAGAATTCACTACAGCAAAGAGATGGAAACAAATGCCCATCAACAGATGAATGGAAAACCAAATTATGGTACATTCACACAATAGAATACTATGTTACATTAAAGAACAATGAAGGATACACAAATCATCTCACACAGTGGATATGCCTGGAGAACATTATGCTGAGTGAAATAAGTCAGTCACAGAAGGACAGATATTGTATGAGGCCATTATTGTAAAACGACAAAAAAGAGTTTGCTTAAGGAAGGGAAATCACTCTGTAGGTTACCGGCGATGCCCAGACCTCTAGGACTGCTGCTTGACAAAGCTCCAGCTGTCAAGAGACTTGGGCGAAAGCCAATTCCACCTTTACTTTCGATTGTATTCTGGTCCATTATCTTAATTGCTACAATAATCTTTATGGTGATCATGCTCCTTCTGGTTCATCCCAGAGGGTCCAAAACTGATTTTCATGTTTCCCATGAATCAGAGGACTCTCTGATTTCCAATTCCAAAAACCCCGGTTTTCCTAGAAATCCCCATGATGAGCCAGAGCTGGAAAGGCCCTTGGGAATCCTAAAAACATTGAGAATTCACATTGCTGGAAAGATCTCTTGGCTACTCAACCTCCTACAATACCAATCCCTGCAACACAACATAGAAAAGGGATTACTCCTGATAGG
>NW_006921912.1:3275823-3281724 GCF_000298275.1 Orycteropus afer afer | reverse complement strand
AATTTTTTCATGTTTTAGTTAACCTCATTGTCTAGCACATTTTACTCATATAATGTTAATGATAGATAAGTTAGATAAGATATAAGTTTAGTTTATAAGTTTAATAATAGTTTTATAAGTTTTGAAAAGTTAATAGCCCACAGCCATGTACCCAGAATTGTGGGTTTGTCATTTTGCTTTGTCATTTGTAATCTACAATATAGTATAAAATAAAGAAGCCCACTTCATTATGTGGGGCACATTTTTATCTTGTGTGAGTGTGTCTCCTTCATCTCGCCAACACCATCTCTCCCTCCAGAGACCCACAGCTGAGGCTGGATCTCAGCAGTTTACCAGGGTGGGGAGGGAATGGGAGGGAATAACTTTGGGCTAGTTGGGGACCACATGTTGATGTAGGTAAGGGAGAGATGGTATGGAAAGAGTCTGTGAACAGCATGATAACATTGGGGAAAGGGAGGACATTGAATTGTGCACATAAGATATAGATGACAGAGGCTAATAGCACTATATCTACAATACTGCATTACCATTAACACCAAACACCAGGCTACAGATAAACACATAAATATCTGAGAAGATCAGATGGGGGGGGGGGGTCCGTGAACAGGATTATACTCTATATCAAGGATAGATTCAGCTGAGGCTAATCTTGCACAGATATCAGTGACACAAAATACCTGCAATCCTTACAGAAACAACAGAAGACAAACATAAAGTAATCCCTCACAGACACCCAGACACTGTGGGAGAGAAATCCAACAGATCTACTGACTCAGGACCATAGTGCTGGGGGACATTAGAGTCAACTGTCACAACAAAATACATAAAAATTTTGTTCCACAGCCTACATCTGTGAGTAGCAACTGGGGTCTTAAAAGCTTTCAAATGGCCATCTAAGATGCATCTAGTGGTCTCCTATTGTTGGAAGTGAAGAAGAATGCAAAACCCCAAGGCCATCTGTAAGCAATCAGCCCTAGGACATGATGATCCTCGAGAACAGAAGAACTAGATGGTGCCCAGCTACCAAAGGCAATCACTCAGGAAAGGATCAGAACTGGAGATCCTGGATGGAGTGGGAGGAAAAACATGGAACAAATTCCAAAAACACAATAATGACCAAATTACTGGTTGGACAGAGTCTGGTAGGACCCTCAATACTATGGCCCTGGGATACACTTTGGGCCTGGAATAAAACCCACTCCCAGGGTCTGGCTGTCAACCCAATAGTAAATAAGATATACATGCAGACCACTCAACCAAGGTTGACACACTCACATACTTTATGGAGATGCTTCTCATGGAGCAATCGACCATGAGGCACCAGAAGGGCAACTTTCACATGAAGGAAATGCAGGATACACAGGAGTGCATAACTATGAGGGGCATGGGAGAAGAGAGTAGTGGGAAAGGAGGGGAGGGGAGTGGGTAAGGTTTGGGGATGGTAATTGGGAGCGAAACCAAATGTTCATGAAATGTTGAATGTAAAACAAACTATGCTCTGTAAATTTGAACCTAAATCACAATTGAAAAAAAGAAAAGTAGCAAAAAAGTCTACAGTCACATTAGAAAAGAAGTAAAGATTTTTGCAAAAATAAATGAAACAGAAAATAGGAAGACAATAGAAAAAAATCAGCAAGACTAGAGGTTGGTTCTTTGAAAAGATTAATAAAAGTCACAAACCACTGGCAACTTTAATAAAGGAAAAAGGAAAAAAATGCAAATAACACGAATAAGAACTGGGTGACACCACAACAGAACCAACAGAAATTAAAAGTATAACATCAGGATATTATGAAGAACTATACCCCAACAAATTTGAAACTCTACAGGAAGCAAGCCTAATCTTGATACCAAAATCAGGAAGAGACATCACCAAAAAGGAAAACTACTGACCAATATCCCTCACAAATATAGATGCTAAAATCTTCAACAAAATACTAGCCAATAGACTCCAAAAACATATCCAAAAAATAATACATTATGACCAAGTGCAGTTCATAACAGATATGCAAGAATGGGTCAGCATTAGAAAAGCAATCAATGTCATCCACCACATAAATAAAACAAAGGAAAGAACCATATGATCATATCAATCAATTCAGAAAAGGCATTTGATAAAATCCAACATCCACTCCTGATAAAAACTCTCAGGAAAATAACAATAGAAGGAACATTCTTCAACATAATAAAAGGCATCTATGCAAAATCAACAGCCAACATCATTCTCAATGGAGAGAGAGTGAAACCATTTCCTTTGCAAATAGGAACCAGGCAAGGAACTCTGCCTCTATTCAACATTGTATTGTAAGTCCTAGCCAGGGCAATAAGGCAAGAAAGGGAAATCAAAGGCATCCAAATTGGTAAGGAAGAAGTCAAACGACCCCTATTTGCTGATGATATCATCCTATACCTAGAAAACCCAATAGACTCAGTAAAAAATCTACTGCAAGTAATTGAGAGATTTAGCATCATGGCAGGATACAAGATCAACATCCAAAAATCAGTTGGATTCCTCTACTCCAGCAAAGAGATTGCCAAAAAAGAAATAAGGAAATCAATGCCAAACAAAACCAAATAAACCAAACAAAACTCAATATCGTTGAATCAGATCCGACTCATAGGGAACCCTCCTTGGGTTTCCATGGCAATATCACTACGGAAGTAGATTGCCCAACCTTCCTTCCAAGGAGTGACTAGTGGGTTTGAACCACCAGCCTTCTGGTTAGTAGTCAAATGCCTTAGGCACTACACTACTAGAGCTCCCCCATTTGCAATAGCTACCAAAAAGAAAAAATAAAATATTTGGGAATAAATCTCACTAGGCACACAAAGGACCTGTACAAAGAAAACTACAAATCACTACTCCAAGAAACCATAAGAGATCTACATAAATGGAAGAACATATTATGCTCATGGATAACAAGATTGAACATTGTTAAAATGTCAATACTACCCAAAGCAGTCTATACATTCACTGCAACCCCAACCCAAATACCATTAACATTCTTTAAGGATATGGAAAAAACAATCACTAATTTTGTATGGAAAGGAAAGAGACCTCCAGTAAGCAAAGCACTATTGAAAAAGAAGAACAAAGTAGGAGGTCTCACACTCTCTGATTGCAAAACCTACTATACAGCCACAGTAGTCAAAACAGCCTGGTACTGGTACAATGACAGACATATAGACCAGTGGAACAGAATGGAGAACCCAGAAGTAGATCCATTAACCTATGGTCAGTTGATGTTTGACAAAGGGCTGAAATCCATTCAATATGGAAGTGATGGTCTCTTTAACAAATGGTTCTGGCAAAACTTGATATCCATTTGCTGAAAACTGAAACAAGATCTGTACCTCACACTATACACAAAAACTAACTCCAGATGGATCAAAGACTTAAATGTGAAACCTAAAACTATAAAGTTCCTCAAGGAAAAAATAGGGGCAAATTGAGGGGCCCTAATTTATGGCATAAATAGACTATCAAGGATAATTCAAAATGCACAAACAGAAGAAGATAAACTAGATGAATGGGACTCTCTAAAAATTAAATTCTTATGTACTTCAAAAGACTTCTCCAAGAGTCAAAAGAGAACCTACAAATTGGGAAAAAATATTTGGCAATGACATATCTGACAAGGGACTTATCTCTAAAATATATAGAAAACTTCAACACTTGAACAACAAAAAGATTAAAAATCAATTTAAAAATGGGCAGAAGACATGAATAGACACTTTGCCAAATAGGATATTCAGGCAGCCAGCAAATACATGAAGAAATGCTCACAAATACTAGCCATCAGAAAGATGCAAGTCAAAACACAATGAGATACCATCTTATCCCAGGATGGGAGCTCTGGTAGCATAGTGGTAGCATAGCACTTGACTGCTAACCAGAAGGCTGGCGGTTCAAACCCACCAGCCACTCCTCGGAAGGAAGATGGGGCAACCTACTTCCGTAGTGATACTGCCTGGGAAATCCAAGGAGGGGTCGCTATGAGTCGGGTCCGACTCAACGACACATAACAACAACAACAACAACAATAGTAAAGTTCAACAAGACAGAAAAGAACAAATGCTGGCAAGGATATGGAGATATTGAGACTCTCATACACTGCTGGTGGGACTGTTAAATGATACAACTGTGGAAAGTAGTAGGTGAGTCATTAAAAATCTGGAATTAGAAATACCATTTGACCCAGCAATCCTATTACTAGATATATATCCTAAAGAAGTGAGAAACAGGACAAGAACAGATATATGCACACCCATGTTCATTGCAACACTATTTACAATAGCCAAAAGATGGAAACTACCTAGGTGTCCAATAACTGAAAAATGGATAACCAATCTGTGGTACATACACACAATGGAATACTATGCAACACTAAAGAATAATGTAGAATCTGCAAAACACCACATAACATGGATGAACTTGGAGGACATTATGCTGAGTGAAGTAAGTCAATCAAAGAAGTACAAATATAGTACTAGTTCATTATAAGGGAAAGTTTATATATGGAAGGAAACTTTATTGGTTACCAGTGGTGGGAGAGGAGGGAGGGAACACTGCAAAAAAAAAAAAATAAATAAATAAATAATTGATTCATGTCACTTTATTTTTGTTTATTTCACTGTACATAAATTATATTTCAACAAATTGTATTTTAAACAAAAGTCAGCCCTTGAGTTGCAATACTGAAGGATGCCATGGGTGAAATATTGAATGACTCAGGAAACATCAAAAGAAGATGGAAGGAATATCAAAAAGAATTAGTCAATGTTCAACCAATGCAGGGGGTGGTATGTAATCAAGAACTGATGGAACTGAAGAAAGAACTTCAAGCTGCACTGAAGACATTGGCAAAAACAAGGCTCAGGAATTTATGAAATATCAATTGAGATGTTTCAACAAATGAATGCAACACTGGAAGCACTTCCTCATTTATGCCAAGAAATATGGAAGAGAGTTATTTGGCCAACCAACTCAAAAAAATCTATATTTATATCTATTCCAAAGAAACGTGATCCAACAGAATATGGAAATTACTGAATTAATGTTATGGAATTAATTAATCCATTAATATTATTTAATTAATATCACATACAAGTAAAATTTTGCTGAAGATAATTGAAAAAAATAAAAAGACTACAGCTTCAATGCAAAGGAAGACAATGGGAGGAGCAAAAGAGTTAAAGACAACAAAGGTAACTACTATTACATACACAATCCTGAAATAATAGTGACAACAATAATCTATGGGTGAATACTTAGACATGCAACGTGAACAGGAGTGGGAAAGCTAATGAGACTACATCTGTGATTATATATATGTTTGACAGAATATTTCTAATTATGGTTTTATATGCACTACAAATATGTCCATGAATGTAGGAGAGCATACAAGGGACAATCTTATGAAATCTTCTTAGCCATAACCAAACACCTTGAGGGACTGTGTCACTGGGCCTCAGGTGACATCAAGGTCAACTGACATAACACACCAATGTTCTACATCCTACTTTGATGAGTAGTGACTACACTTTGAAAAGCTTATGAGCAGAGGAGATCCAGCAAGATGGCGGACTAGGCAGAAAGACTGCACAGACTCTCTTCAACAAAAAAAAGGGAAACCAATTAACACAGACACAGAAGATAATCCTGGACCCCTGAGCCTTGAAGGGAAGGATACAGAAGTGGACGAAACCCCAACTAGC
This sequence comes from Orycteropus afer afer, assembly GCF_000298275.1. Classification (NCBI taxonomy): domain Eukaryota; kingdom Metazoa; phylum Chordata; class Mammalia; order Tubulidentata; family Orycteropodidae; genus Orycteropus; species Orycteropus afer. The sequence continues at coordinate 3,276,006 of NW_006921912.1, read as the reverse complement.
AGAAGAATTGCATGAAAATACCAAAAAAGGAGACATACAGAGCTGTGGTCTGGCAGTGATCCTGAGCAATCCTGATGGCACAGACAGCTTTGAGATTCCTGAGTGGTGGTAGGACCTAAGAATTAACCTAAAAATCACCTCGCTAGCCAGGGACTGCACAGAGGACTGTGCACGGTGGCTGGG
>NW_006921912.1:3268003-3272537 GCF_000298275.1 Orycteropus afer afer | reverse complement strand
CTGGTGGAACCACTGAGACTATGGCCCCTAGCTGCCCTTCAGGTCTGGAATTGAACCCACACCTGTGGTTTCCAGCCAAACAAAATACAGGCATATGAGTTGAACATTTACCTCAAGTAGATCCATTCCTTAGAAAGAACAATCATGGGAGAAAGAAAGGCTGCTTATTCACAGGGAAACAGCTCAGGGGGCAGGAGTGGGTGGAGGGATGGACACTGGGAAGAGGTAACTATGGGGAAGAATTGGGAGGGGAGCTGTTGCATTGTGGTAAACTGTGGTCAATGACACGAGACAAAGTATATGTGAACTGCTATATGGAAAGTGAATTTGCTCTGTAATCTTCACCCAAATCACAATAAAAAAATAAAAAAGCTTATGACCAGCCATCTAAGGTGAAACTACTAGTCTTTCCCCAATAGAAGCAATAAAGAATAAAGAAAATGAAAGATGCAAAGAAACAATTAGTCCAAAGGATGAATGGACCACACTAAGGGAAGCCTCCATAACTCTGAGAGCAGAAGAGGTACATGGTTCCTGCCTACAACTGCCAACAACTCTGAAAAGGGTCACAATGGAAGGTTCTGGATACAGTAGGAGAAAAATGTGGAACAAAACTCAAAATCATAAAAAGTCCAGGCTTACTGGTATAATAGAGAATGGTGGAACTCCCAAGACTATGGTGCTTGTAGTTGTTGTTGTTATGTGCTGTCGAGTCACACCCAACTCATAGCGACCCCTCCTTGGGTTTCCAAAGTTGTATCACTACAGAAGTAGATTGCCCAAGCTTCCTTCCAAGAAGCTTAAAGCCCGGAACTGAACTCACACATGGCTCAACATTTAATCAAAAATAAGAAAGGACTGTGGGGTGAACAATAACATCAGGAAGGTATTCACTCAGAACAACCAAAAATATGAGATCCAAAAGACAGCATTTCCCCAGGGATAAAGCTCAAAAGCCAGGAAAGAATAAGAAAGGACAAATAGAAATAGTAAACACAGGGAGGAAGTGGGAAGAGTGCTATTAAATTATGGTTATTGCAATGAATGTCACAAATAAAAATGTGTATGAATTGCTGAATTGAAACCAATTTATAGTAAGCTTTTACCAAAATCCCAATAAGAAGCTTAAAAAAAATTACATCAGTATATTGAGAGGGAACTGCCAGAAATTCAAGTAGAATTCAGAAAAGGGCATGGAACACGAGATACCATGGCTGATGTCAGATAGATAGATCTTGGCTGAAAGCAGAGAATATCAGAAAGATGTTTACCTGAGGTTTTTTTTGTTTTGTTTTGTTTCTGACTATGCAAAGCTTTCCACTGTGTGGATCATAACAAATTATGGTTAACATTTCAAAGAACAGGAATTCCAGGAGACTTCATTGTGTTGATGGGGAACCTATAGATAGATGTAGAGGCAGTCACTTGAATAGAACAAAAAGACACTGCATGGCTTAAAATCAGGAAAGGATGTGTCAAAATTGCTTCTTTTCATTGTAATTATTCAGTCTGTATGTTGAGCAAATAATCTGTGAAACTGGACTATATGAAGAAGAAATTACCATACGGAAGTATCCTTTAAACCTACCATCTGCAGATGACACAATCTTGCTTGTTGAAAGTGAAGAGAACTTGAAGCACTTACTGATGAAGATCAAAGACTATACCCTTCAGTATGTATGGACTACTCCTCAACATAAAGAAACAAACATCTGATTTGAACCAATAACAACATCATGATAAATGGAGAAAATGTTGATGTTGTCAAGGATTTCATTTTAGTTACATTTCATTTAGTTACAATCAGTGCCCACAGAAACAGCAGTCAAGAAATAAAAAGACTTACTGCATTTCCCAAATCTGTTGCAAAAGACTTCTTTAAAGTGATAAAAAGCAAATATGCCATGTGTGAGGTGTAAGGTGCACCTGACCCAAGCCATGTCTTTTCAATCCACTCATATGCAAGCAAAAGCTGGATGATGAATAGAGAAGATAGAAGAATGTATACATTTGAATTATAGTGTTGGCTAATATTGAATTGAATATACCATGGACTTCCAGAAGAACACATTTATCTTGGAAGAAGTACAGTCATAATGCCCCTTATAAGTGAGAATGGTGAGATTTTGTCTCACTTTGGACAAGTTATGAGGAGGGACCAATCACTGGAGCAGACCATCATGCTTGGTAAAGTAGAGAGTCAGTGAAAAAGAGGAAGATCCTCAACAAGATAGATTGGCACAGTGGCTGCAACAATGGGCTCAAACACTACAACAGATTATGAGGGTGGGGAAGGATCAGGCAGCGTTTTGTTTTGTTATACATAGGGTGGCTAAAACTCACAACTGGTTCAGCAGCACTTAACAACAAAATCACAGTGCACTCAACATGAAATATATAATCTCAATCATCATAACTCTTAAAGAAACTGAATTCATATTTTAAAACTTCCACACACACACACACACACACACACACACAAATCTCCACAGTCAGCTAAAGAATTCTGTGAAATATTTAAGGAAGAATTAACAGCTATTTTATACATCATTTTCAAATATAAAAGAGAAGAAAATACATCTCAACTCATTTTATAAGGTCAATATCCTTCATTCCACACCTTCTTCCAAATCCAACTTGAGTTTGTGGCAGTTCCTTGTCAATAAACAGCTGCAAGCATTTTTTAATTATCTTCTACAAAATTTTACTTGCATGTGATTTAAAGACATTATTCAACAATTTCCACATTCTTTTGGTCCACTTTTCTTTGGAATGGGCACAAATATCGAGCTCTTCCAGTTGATTGGCCAGATAACTGTCTTCCAAATTTCTTGACATAAATGAGTGAGCATATCCAGTGCTGCATCAGTTTGTTGAAACATCTCAATGAGTATTGAGTCAATTACTGGAGGCTTATTTTTTTGCTAATTTCTTCGGTGCAGTTGGGACTTCTTTCAATACCATTGTTTACTGATCATATGCTTCTTCCTGAAATGATTAAACATCAACCAATTCTTTTTGGTACATTGACTGCGTGTATTTCTTCTATCTTCCTCTGATGCTTCCTGTATTGTTCAATATTTTTCCCTTGTTCTTATTAGGTGGCATGGGTCAGCTATGACTAATAGAGACACCATGTATAACAGAATGAAATACTTCCCAGTCCTGTGCCATCCTCATAATCTTTACTTAAGCTCATCCTTGCAGCCACAATGTCAATCCATCTTGTTGAGGATCTCCCCCCTCCTTTACTTTTTTTGACCATCTACTTTACCGAGCATGATATCCTTCCCCAGGAAATGGTTCTTTCTGGCAACTTGACCAAAGTAGGTGAGACAAAGTCTGGCCATTCTTGCTCCCAAGTACCATTCCAGCTGCACTTCTTCCAGGACAGATGTGTTTGTTCTTCTGGCAGTACATGGTATTTTCAGTATCTTCACCAACACCACAATTCAAAGACATCAACTCATATTCTGTCTTCCTTATTCACTGCCCAGCTTTCACATGCATATAAGGAGATTGAAAATACCATGGCTTGGGTCAGGAGCACTTGTCTTCAAAGTGACATCTTTGCTTCTTAACACTTTAAAGAGGTCTTTGCAGCAGATTTGCCCAGTACAATATGACATCTGATGTCTTGACTCTTGCTTCCCTGGATGTTGATTGTGGATCCAAGTAAAATGAAATCTGTAACAACTTCAATCTTTTCTCCATTTATCGTGATGTTGCTTATTGATCCAGTTGTGAGAATTTTTATTTTCTTTACAATGAGATGTAATCCAGACTGAAGACTATAGTCTTCAGTCTTCATCAGTAAATGTTTTGAGTCTTCTTCACTTTTCAACAAGGAAGATTGTGCAGAGAAACCCCTGCATATTGCATCAGAGATGGCAGGAGTAGAGCAAAGACACTGGCAGAGAGGTAGTGGCAGAGAGACCAGTATGAGAGATGGCAGTAGCAGAGACCAAAGACTGGCATTAAAGAACACCAGACTTACCAGCCCACAGAGGAGAAAGCTGGGTACCATTGGGAAGATTTCTGGTGGATGGGGTTGCCCTCAGGCATTAATTGGCAGAAGCGGAGAGACCAAGGAAATGGAAGCAGAGTTGCCTCAGCCTGAAAAGGTAGGACCCTGGCCTTTGGGGGTGGAACTACCACAGCCCCCTAGGTTTTAAAAAGCCAGGCCTTCACCAACTTGGTTCTGGAGTGTGGGGCTGCTCGTTCATGTGGCCATAGCCGCTGCCCAAGAGTAAGGGGGCATGGCTGTCATGCCCCAAGAACAGGGCCCACCAGACAAACAGGGTGAGGTTGCCACTCAGGAACTAGGGGACTGGAGCCACCCCACTGAAGATCTGTACAGGCCCCACGTTGACAAGGGTTGGAATTGTGGTGGTTATGTTTGTGTGTCAACTTAGCTGGGCCTGGTTGAGTGGCTGGGCAGCTGGTGGTAATCACTTCCATGGTAGGATCTACCACAAGTAGCTGAGTTGGTCTGCTTCCAGTATATAAGGAGAAGCTTTGGGGAATGGTCTCT
>NW_006921912.1:3260595-3267903 GCF_000298275.1 Orycteropus afer afer | reverse complement strand
CCCACGTTGACAAGGGTTGGAATTGTGGTGGTTATGTTTGTGTGTCAACTTAGCTGGGCCTGGTTGAGTGGCTGGGCAGCTGGTGGTAATCACTCCCCATGAGGAGACTGTCAATCAATTCCATGGTGGGATCTACCACAAGCAGCTGAGTAGCTGCCTTTGGGATGTTGTCTGCTTCCTGTATATAAACAGCAGCTTTGGGAATGGTCTCTAGCTTATGGCACACTTGGACCCTGCGTGTAGCCATGCTGTTGTTCAGCAGCCTGCCATGCTCTGCCAACCTTGAGACTTAAAATGGACTTGAATGAATGGCCTGCCATGTGGTTTGGTAACATCAGGACTGTGCCTTTTTACTTGTCAACCTGGGGCTTGGCAGCCTCAGCAGCCAGTAGCTGTCTGAGTGAACAAATGCCTCTAGTTCCAGTGGGCCAGTATCTGGAGGCAGAGCTGAAGCCCAAGGCTGAGGGGCTTTCACCCAGCCCCTAGAGCCTGGCACTTTGAACTCAGATTTAGAGCCTCTGAATTGTAAGAGAATAAACTTCTGTTTGTTAAGGCCATCCCATATGGGATATATTCTTGTCAGAGTGGTATTAGGTAACTAGAATAGTACTACACCACCAGAGGAATTCTAGGTCACATGAACAACAGTCTAGATTGAATTGCCAGAATACAGAGTCACAGCCTCTCAATCAATTTCAGACTTGAGTCAGTTTATAGACCAACAACCTCTTGAATGAAGGGGAGGCTGGGTCCCCTTGAGGAAGGACCCCATTACATTGCCCAAAATCTATACTATTTATCTATCTCCCAGCCTTTCCCAAAGGGATATGAGGCCTTTTAAAAGTGACTGCTCTTTGGGGACAAGGATATAACTAGACATTTTGGGGATTACTAGATACTAAAGTTGACACTAATTCCAGGAGACCCAAAATGTCACTGTGGCACACCACTCAGAATGGGGGCATAAGGAGGTCAAATTATTGATGGAGCTTAGTTCAGGTGCATCTCACCTGGGTTCAGTGAGTTCCTGACCCATCTTGTAGTGATTTCCCAAGTTCCAGAATGCATAATTGAAATGGATATACTCAGGAATTGGCAGAATTCCCACATTGGGTCCCTGATATGTGTAATAAGGGCTACTATGGTAGGAAAAGCCAAGCGGAAGTCATTAAAACTGCCCCTACCTAGAGAAATAGTAAACTAAAAGCTATACAGCATCCCTGGAGGGGTTGCAGAGATTACTGCCACAATCAAGGACCTGAAGGATGCAGAGGTGGTGATTCCCACCACATCCATTTTTACTCACCTGTTTGGCCTGCACAAAAAAAAAAAAAAAAAAAAAAAAATGGACCTTGGAGAATAACAGTGAATTATTGTAAACTTAATCAGGTGGTGACACCAATTGAAGTTGCTGTTCCTGATGTGGTTTCATTGCTTGAGCAAATTAATACATCTCCTGGTACTAGGTATGCAGCTATTGATCTGGACAATGCCTTTTTCTCAATACCAATTTTAAAGGATCTTCAGAAGCAGTTCACCATCAGCTGGCAATGCCAACAATGTACTTTCACAGTCCTTCCTTAGGGGTATATTAACTCCCAAGCACTATTCATAATTCAGTCCATAGGGATGTTGATCTCCTATCCTTTCCACAAGACATCATTCTTGTCCATTATATTGATTATATTATACTGTTTGGACCTATTAAGGAAGAAGTATCAGTGACTCTAGACTTATTGGTGAGACATCTGCATGTTAGAGAGTGAGAAATTAACCCAACAAAAATTCAGGCATCTTCCATCTCAGTGAAATTTCTAGGGGTCCAGTGGTGTGGGGCATATTGAGAAGTTCCTATTAAAATTAAGGATAAGTTATTACATCTGTCTTCCCCCACAACTAAAAAGGAGGCACAAGTTCTGGTGGGTCTCTTTGGATTTGAGAGGCAACATTTCCCTCACTTGGGTGTGTTGTTTTGCCCTATTTATCAAGTGACTTGAAAAGCTGCCAGTTTTGAGTGGTACCCAGAACAACAGAAGGCTCTGCAACAGGTTCAGCCTCCCAAACAAACTTCTCTGTCTGTTGGGCCACATGGTCTGGCTGATCTAATGGTGCTTTAAGTGTCTGTGGCAAATAGAGGTGCTGTTTAGAATCTTTGGCTGGCCCCTGCTAGTGAATCGCAGAACAGACCCTCAGGATTTTAGAACAAAGCCCTGCCATCCTCTGCAGATAACTACTCTCCTTTTGAGAAATAGCTTTTTCTTGTCACCAGGCCTTAGTAGAGACTGAATGCCTAACCATGGGCCACCAAGTCACCATAAGGCCTGAGCTGCCCATCATGGACTGGGTGCTGTCTGACCCACAGAGTCATAAAATTGGACGTGCACAACAGCATGCCATCATTAAATGGAAGTGATAAATAAGAGATTGGGCTCAAGCAGGATCTGAAGACACAAGTAAGTTGCATGAGGAAGTAGCCCAGATGCCTATGGTCTCCACTCCAGGCACATTGTCTTTCCTCTTGCAGTCTGTACCAATGGCCTCATGGGGAGTTCCTTATGATCAGTTGATTGAGGAAGAGAAACTCATGGCTGGTTTACAGATGAGTTACATGATATGCAGACACCACTTGAAAGTGGAGAGCAGCAGTACTGCAGCCCCTTTCTGGGAGTTACCTGAAGGACAGTGATGAAGGGAAATCCTCCCAATGGGCAGAGCTTCAAGCCATGCATCTGAGTGTTGACTTTGTGTAGAATGAGAAATGGCCAGATGTACAATTGTATATGAATTCATGGGCTGTAGCCAATGGTTTGGCTGGATGGTCTGGAACTTGGAAGGACCAGGATTTGAAAACTGATGACTGGGAGGTATAAGGAAAAAGTATGTGGATTAATTGCTCTGAATGAGCCAAAGGAGTACAGATATTTGTGTTTCATGTGAATGCCCACCAAAAGTTGACCTTAGCAAAGGAGGACTTTAACAATCAGGTGGATAGGATGACATGTTCTGTGAAAACCAGTCATCTTTTTCCCTGGCTACTCCTGTCATTACTTCCGTAGTGATACTGCATCAGAAACCCAAGGAGGGGTCTCTATGAGTCGGGTCAGACTTGATAGCACATAACAACAACACAACAACTCCTGTCATTGCCCAGTGGGCTCATGAACAAAGTGGCTATGGTGGCAGGGATGGAGGTTATGCATGAGCTCAGCAACATGGACTTCCACTTACCAAAGCTACCACCACTGCTATGTGCCCAATCTGCCAGCAGCAAAGAATAACACTGAGTCCATGGTATGGAATCATTCCTCAGGGTGATCAGCCGGCAACCAGGTGGCAAGTTGATTACATTGGACAACTTCCATCACAGAAAGGACAGAATTTTGCTCTTACTGGAATAGATGCTTATCCTGGATATGGATCCATCTTCCCTGCACACAATGCTTCTACCAAAACTACCATCTGTGGACTTACAGTATGCCTTACCCACCGTCATCGTATCCCACACAGCATTGCTATAGATCAAGAGACTCACTTCACAGCAAATGAAGTGTGGCAATGGGCCTATGCTCATGGAACTCACTGGTCTTACCATGTTCTTCATCATCTTGAAACAGGTGGCTTGATAGAACAATGAAATGGCCTATTAAAAGCACAATTATGGCTCTAGCTAGGTGGCAGTACCTTGAAGGGTTGGGGCAATGTTCTCCAGGAAGCTGTATATCCTCTAAACCAGCATCCAATATATGGTGCTATTTCTCCAGTAGCCAGAATTCACAAGTCCAGGAACCAAGGGGTAGAAATGGGAGTGGTACCACACACTAGTACCCCTAGTAACCCACTCAAAAAGCTTTTGCTTCCTGTTCCTGTGACCCTATGTTCTGCAGGTCTAGAGGTCTTAGTCCTAAAGGGAGGAACACTCCCACCTGGAGACACAATACTGGTTACATTGACCTGGAAGTTAAGAATGCCGCCTGGCCATTTTGGCTTCCTCATGCCTCTGGATCAACAAGCAAAGAAGGGCATTACTGTACTGTCTGGTGTGATATATCCTGATTACTAAGAGGAAATTGGATTGATAGTACATGATGGAGGTAAAGAAGAATATGTCTGGAATACAGGAGATTCTTTAAGCTGTGTCTTAGTACTACCATGCCCTGTGATTAAAGTCAATGGAAAACTATAGCAACTCAATTCTGATATGACTACTAATGGCCCAGACCCTTCAGGAATGAAGGTTTGGTTCACCCTACCATGCAAAGAACCATGACCAGCTGAGATACTTTCTGAAGGCAAGGGAAATACAGAATGGGTTGTGGAAGAAGGTAGTTCTAAATACTAGCTACAACCACATAACCAGTTGCAGAAACAAGGACTGTGATTGTTATATTTCTTCACTGTATGTGTGCATCAAATATTTTTGTTTTCTTCAGTTATGAGCTATAAAATGTAAACAGAGTTAATGTGTTTTCAGTTAGTGTATCATGTTAGGTACAAGTTTAGTATGACTTTATTATTGTCCTTATATAGAGATAATATATATGGTTAAGGAGATGTATACAACTGCCAAGTAGACACTGTGATGGTTGCAGTTGTGTGTCAACTTGGCTGGACCACAATTTTGAGTGGTTTAAGCAGTTGTGATGTAGTTATTCCCATGATGAGATCTGATGTATATGCTTTGAGCAGTGAATCCATTGAAAGGGAGTTTCCCTATGGGTACAGCCTGCTTCCAACATATATATATATAGATGGACATCTGGGAAAATTAGAGAACTTTCCATGGATTTGGATCATGTTGTTCTGCCTACAACTGTCCATGAGTAAGCAATCTACCATTCTGCCTGGTGATCTTGAATTCATAATCCACTGAAGTCAACCGCAAGTGTACTGTCTGCCAACCTTAAGCTCCTCAGCCCCTTCAACTGTGTGAGTCGGGAAAAGCGTCCAGCTTGCTGTTTGATGTAGGAACTTGGGACTTGCTGGCCTCTATAACCAAACCAAAACCAAACTCACTGCCATAGAGTCAGTCCCAATTCACAGGGACCCTTCCTGGGGTTTCCGAGGCAGTATCTCTACAGAAATAGATTGCCCAGTCTTCCTTTCGAGGAGTGGCTGGTGGATTTGAACCACCAGCCTTCTGGTTAGCAATCAAATGCCTTAGGCACTATACCACCAGAGCTCCCGGCCTCTGCTGTCAGCCATTTTACTAAGATAAATGTCTTTCTATATATATATATACATATATTTATATAATAAGCTTTATTGGTTTATTTCTCTAGAGAAACCAGCCTAACACACCATCATCTCTTTTCTTTTTCTATTTGATTTCTGTGTATACCTTCTTATGTATAGTCACCATTTATGTTGTTGAAAAAGGTATTAGCAATGAATAAGTGGTTGGTCTTTCAACATTCTATCATATGGTCTCAAGCATCATTTCTGTCACCAAGGCCATACTTCTCAAATTACCAATCCTTCTCCTTTGTTTATAACTTTTTAATTCCAATCACCAGTAAAACCAATACATATTAATTTGTATTTGTTCAATTTCAGACTGCAGAAGTTGGTCAAAAATCTTCAATTTCTTCATATTTGGCTTTAGTTTTTTTTGTTTTGTTTTGTTTGTTTTGGTGTGTGAATTTGAATAACAGTAGTATTAACTGCTCTTTCTTGTTGATATTATCTTATCAGTGATAGCATTTTATTTTAGGATAAATCTTGAAATGTTCTTTTGGACAATGAAAATGACACCATTTTTCTTAATATTTTCATTCCTAGCATAGTATACTATACGATTGTCCAATTTACAATGGATTTTGAACCAGCCCATTTCAACTTCCTAGGATATTGACCTTTCTGTGTTCCACTTCGTTTTTGACAGCTTCCAGTTTTCCTAGATTCATACTTTGCACATTCCATGTTCTGGTTACTAATGGATGTTTGCAGCTGTTTATTCTTATTTTGAGTCCTGCCCCATGACTCAGCAAATGAAGGTCCAGAAAGATTTATTCCATCCACGTCATTAAAGTCAACTCTTCTTGAGGAAGCAACTCTTCCTTAGTCATATTTTGAGTGTCTTCCAACCTGAGGTACTCATCTTCCAGAATTAGACCAGACAATGTTTCAGGGCTATTCATAAAGTTTTCCAGTAATATATCAGATATATATCACATAGTGTTTCACTGCTATTCATAAGGTTTTTAGTAATCAATTTTTTCAGAAGTGGAGAGATCTGTCCTTTTTCCTAGTCTGCCTTTGTCTGGAATCTCCACTGAAACCTGTCCACCAAGGGTGACCCTTCTGGTATTTGAAATACCAGTGGCATAGGTTCTAGAATCACAGCAACACATAAGCCACCATCGTATGGCAAAATGACATACAAGTGGTTCCCATTAAAGGGTAGGGTTTTAAAAAGCTGACTGTCATCAGTGAATGGGCGGTTAGTGTTTGTTACCAAATATGACCTTTACTGTATCATGTCATAGGCTGATTCTACAGAGAAGGATATTATAATCTGTCTACTGGGTATAAACATGGCTTTAGCATTCTCTAGGAGCTCTGGTGGCCTAGTGCCTAAGTTGCTGACTGGTAACCAGAAGGCTGGCAGTTCAAACCCACCAGCCACTCCTCGAAAGGAAGGTTAAGCAATCTATTTCCGTAGAGATAACTGCCTCAGAAACCAAGGAGGGGTCGCTATGAGTCAGATCTGACTCGACGGCAGTATTTGGTTGGTTTGGTTGGCATCCTCTGAGCTAATGGATGAATGTGGAAATATTCTTTAGACAAACCTTTTACTTAACTACAGTGTTTTTAATATGGTAAACTCTCCCCCCCCAAAAAAAGGCATATAATATCCAAATTTATAGACTTTTGTTTTACTTTCTTTAAAGAATAAACTTTATGTTTTCTACTGCTGTGAATGATACACATTTACCTGACTATTTGGAGTAGGATAATCAATCTGAATTTCTGCCTAAAGTTTCAAGTTTCTTATGCAGACTTTCAAGATTTGCCTTTTTTTTTTTTTTTTCCAGTACCCAATTTCTTCTCTATTTTCAAAGGTACCTGGTGTCACCAATTCCTGAGCATATGTGAATTACCCATATGTTTTCAAAGTTTATTCCACTTCTGTCTTTCAGTCTAGCTTTCATGAGTATGCTAAGTAATATACTGCTCATTTATATCTTCTATTACTTCCAAAATTTTATGGAAGGAGCTCTGGTAGCATAGTGGCTAAGACACTTGCCTGCTAACCAGACGGCTGGCGGTTCAAACCCACCAGCCACTCCTCGGAAGGAAGGTTGGGCA
>NW_006921912.1:3257086-3259923 GCF_000298275.1 Orycteropus afer afer | reverse complement strand
GTGGCATAGTGCCTAAGGCATTTGACTGCTAACCAGAAGGCTGGCAGTTCAAACCCACCAGCCACTCCTCGGAAGGAAGATGGGGCAATCTACTTCCGTTGTGATACTGCCTCAGCAACCCAAGGAGGGGTCGTTATGAGTCAGGGCCAACTCAACGGCAGTGAGTTTGGTTTTTTAGTTTACCTTCCTTATGCCAACAGCCTCAATCAGGACATATTTGAAGTCTTCCCTTTTTTTCTGCTACAAAATTTTTCCTCTTTTCTAATTGTTTTTGAGACTGACAAATACAAATGATGGTTGCTGACTTCTTTATTACAGTGAGCTCTGAATAAATAGACTTTGCTTGTCTTCATTTGCTTATATCCACAGTGTTAAGTAGTCCCTATCCCCTCATTTGTTGTTCGTCTATTTTGTCCCAGAGGTGTTATATTCTATGAACCCTCTCTTGAACCTGCTCCCCAGATTTACTAGTGTTATGGTAATTGCATAACCCTGGCTTCTGCTACTTAAGTGCTGCCAATTGTCTGTATTACTTTGGGGTCACATTATCCCCATGAATATTAATAGCTTATTTCTGTGACAATCTCTTCTAATGTTAGCCCTGGCTTGCAGAAGAGAGGCACCATTGAACTTATTAATGATGCTGAAACCCTCTCAATAGTACATTCCTGATGACTAGGCCTTCACAGAGAAAATCATACTTTGATGGGTCTTCTGGCTTCATGTATAATATCCATTTCTGTGTGTATACCTCTTCTGGGTCTTCTTTTATTATTACTATCCTTTCCTTTAAAAAGGAGCTCTGGTGGCATAGTGGCTAAGGCATTTGACTGCTAACCAGAAGGCTGGTGATTCAAACCCACTAGCCACTCCTCAGAAGGAAGGTTGGGCAATCTACTTCTACTGTGATACTGCCTTGGAAACCAAGTAGGGGTTATCATGAGTTGGATCTGACTCCACGGCAGTGGTTGCATTTGTTGTTGTTGTTGTTCCTTTAAAATCTACAAACACAGCTAATGATTTCCACTTTGTTTAATATTGTTGTTGTTAGGTGCTTCGAGTCATCTCTGGTTCATAGTGACCTCATGCACAGCAGAACAAAACACTGCTCGGTCCTGTGCTATCCACACGATCCTTGTTATACTTGAGCCCATCATTGTAGCCATCGTGTCAATCCATCTTATTGATGACCTTCCTCTTTTTCATTGACCCTCCACTTTACCAAGCATGATATCTTTTTCCAGGGAATGGTCTTATCTGACAACACGATCAAAGTAGGTCAAAGTCTCGCCATTCTCACTTTCAAGGAGCATTCTGGCTGCACTTCCTCCAGGACAGATTTGTTAGTTATTTTAGCAGTCCATGGTACTTTCAGCATTCTTTACCAACATCACAACACAAAAGCATAGACTCTTCTTCAGTCTTCCTTTTTCATTGTCCAGCTATCACATGCATATGAGGCGATTGAAAATACCATAGCTTGTGTCAAGTGCACCTTGGACTTGTTTAGTATGGGCATCGTTTTTTCCAAGCTTATGGAGAATGATATCAGCAGCAAATTCACCCCACCCTTTAGGGTCCTTGCTGAGGTATTAAATCATGGGTCTCATGAAAGTACCCTCAATTCTATGAATTTTTATTTAATTCCAGTCTTAAATTTCAACTGCTCTGAGCAAGGATCCTCAAAAATCCACTCTCCCCTGCCTTTTGAAATATATTTTTTAAATGTATTTTCTTCTCAGAGGCTCTGTGATTGTCTAAAATTTTCAATATGTTCTACAACTGTATCTGGTTTTTCTTGCATAATATAAGGATCTCTTTTTAAGCTACCAAACAGGCCCTCTGGCTCTAAAACACAGCCTTTACTTATTTATTAAATATCCTCAGTTTCTCATTAGTCTTCTGCACAAGGTCAATTTAATTTAATAACTAGTCAACTCTGCTGTTCTTTTAGGCATTATTATCTAATTTCTTTCCAATGCAGAATCCTCAACCAGTAAGATCACTCCCTTCCATTGGGATATTAATGCCAGTCATCACTGGCAAAATCTATAATTTGACTGCCTCCTTATGCTAGGATCTGTCCATATCCTACATTCTACTCAAGATGATCTGCCCTCTTGTGAAAAGGATGAGAAATAAGCCAGGTCCAAAACTTTATTTTTCTTCCTCTTTTCTTTCTCTTTTTTTAATTGTGAAGATTTACAGAGCAAATTCCCTTTCCATACAACAGTTCACATATACTTTGTCTCGTGTCATTGACCATAGTTTACCACAATACAACAGCTCTTCTCCGACTTCCTCCCCATAGTTAGCTCTTCCCAGTGTCCATCCCTCCATACACTCCTGCCCCTTGAGCTATCTCCCTGTGCATAAGCAGCCCTTCTTTCTCCCATGATTGTTCTCTCCAAGGAGTGTATCTACTTGAGGTAAATGTTCAACTCATATGCCTGTATTTTGTTTGGCTGGAAACCACAGGTGTAGGTTCAATTCCAGACATGAAGGGCAGCTAGGGGCTATAGTCTCAGTGGTTTCACCAGGCTCTATCGGACCAGCAAAACTGGTCTCCTTTTTTTTTTTTTCTCCAAGTGATTTTGAGTTTTGTTCCACATTGTTCTCCCTCTCTATCAAGAATCTCCTACATAGAACCCCTTCCAAGTGGATGACAATGGTAGCTGGGCACCATCTAGTTCTTCTGATCTCATAGTTGTATAGGCTGCAGATCAGATGGTGTACTAGTCGCTAGGACTAATTGTTTCCATGAATTTTGGTTTTCTTCATTCTTCTTTGCTCTGGATGAGGAGAGACCCATTGTTGCATCTAAATGGCAGCTTGCT
>NW_006921912.1:3247024-3254542 GCF_000298275.1 Orycteropus afer afer | reverse complement strand
TTCTTTTCTTGAACTACTCCTTGCACCACCTGTCAGGTGTTTAAGAGATATATTATATGAAACAATAAATTTATTGGGAAAAAAGGAGAGAGAATAGAAGTGAGTGAGAGAGGTTTGTGAAGTCATTGATAGCTTGAAGATGGAGGGAGATGTAATGAAGAATGTGGGCTGCCTACAGAAACTGAGAATAGCCCCTGACTGACAGCCAGACAAAAAACTGGGACATCAGTCCAACAACCACATGGAATTAAATTCTACTAACAACTTGAATGATCCTGGAAACAAAGTTTTTCCCCAGAGTCTCCAAAAGAAAATATAGCCTTACTGACACTTGAATTTGTCTGAGCAGAAAATCCAGCCATCCTAAAAAAACATAAAAGAAAATCTAGCTGTAGTATGCCAGAATTCTGACTTACAGAACTGTGATTAGCAAATGAGGACTTTTAAGTGACTACATTTGTAGTAATAATGTGTTAAACCAAACCAAACCAAACTCTGCCATCAGGTTGATTGTGACTCTTAGGCACCCCTCTTTGGGTTTCTGAGGTGGTATCTCTACGGAAGTAGATTGCCCACTCTTCCTTCTGAGGAGTGGCTGGTGAGTTTGAACTTCCAGCTTTCTGGTTGGCAGTCAATTCCCTTAGGCACTACACCACCAGAGCTGCTAGTAATGTGTTACATAAGAAAAAAAAAAAAAAAAAACCTCGCTGCTGTACATAGCAGTAAAAATTTAATACACAATAAGTGATGGTAGAATACCAGTTTAGGAAGCTTTTGGAAGTAAGTAAACCTGAAGTAAGAGAGCCTAGCCAAGTAAAATGAAGAGGAACAGTCAAAAGAATATAAGGAGATAGAGGCACACAAATTTGAACTCCAGAGGCCAATGGTGAGTGAGAAGGAGGATCCTATGTGATAAACTATTTCTGAATTACTTAACTGGTTATAGGTAGAATCATTGGCATAAACATAATTAGAAATAGTTCTGGGACCACAAGGAAATGCTGAATTCAGAATGGCACCCTTCAAGTGGGGCTGCATTATAAGCATTTGGAAACAGAATTTTAAGTGAGAAAGAAAGCCATGTTATAGATATAACCAAAACCAAACCAAACTCAATGCCATCAACTTGGATCCAACTCATAGCAACCTTTCTTGGGTTTCCAAGGTGGTATCACTATGGAAGTAGATTGCCCAACCTTCCTTCTGAGTAGTGGCTGGTGGTTTTGAACCGCCAGCCTTCTGGTTAGCAGTTAAATGTCTTAGACACTACACCACCAGAGCTCCTTGTTATATAGATACAAATAATGGGGTGGGGGGAGACTTTTACCATCAAGTGTATTTTGACTCATGGTGACCCAATGTGTGTCAGAGTAGAGAAGAACTGTGCTCCACAGTGTTTTTCAGTGGCTGATTTTTCAGAAGTAGATCATCAGGACATTCTTACAAGGCTCCCCTGGGTGAACTGGAACACCCAAACTTTTGGTCAGCAGCAGAGCATGTTAACTCTTTACACCACCAGGGGGTCCAACACTTAATTAACATTTATTATATGCTCAGGAATGTTCTAAGTGTAGTGCAAGTTATAAGGTATTTTTTCTTAAAATAACTTTTGAAAGTAAGAACGAACTATTAGTAAATTCATATTGTAGATAAGGATAAGAGGCTCAGACATGTTAAGTAAATTGTCTAAAATCACACAAGTAGTAAATAAAACAAACAAACAAACAAAAAACCTCACTGCCATCAAGTCTATTCCAACTCATAGTGACCCCCATTAGGTTTCCAAGGCTGTAAATCCTTACAGAAGCAGATTGCCCTATCTTTCTCCCATGGAGCAGCTCAGTGGTAGATTTGAACCACTGACCTTTTGTTTAACAGCCAAATGCCTTAAACACTACACCACCAGAGCTCTGTTGTAGTTTGAATTCGAGTTCAATCAGTCCAACTCCAGATCTTATAGTCTTATTTCTCTATGATACTGTTTATAGGCATGAAAGGAGCACCAGTGACACAATGGCTAAGTGCTTGGCTGTAAACCAAAAGGTCACCAGTTTGAACCCACTAGGTACTCCATGGGATAAAAGACCTTGAGAACTGCTCCTGTAAAGATTAGAGTCTAGGAAACCCTATGGGTCCATATTACTCTGTCATATAGGGTTGTTACGAGTCAGAATACATTCGACAACACAAAACAACTACAACATAGATACCAGAAGATAGACAGCATCAACACTTTCATAGTCAAACTATTTTCTGCTTTGAAATTTTTTGTTGACCTCATGTGTTTTCAGTATTGGCAGGCACACTGAAATGAGGGGAGAAATTTTTTTTCAGGTAATACAGATTTTGATGCAATTATAGGGACACATATGTCCCAAGTAGACTCTGGTAGCAGGTTTGCTTTAGATTTATGCAATTATACAAGTCCCTGTCAGTTTGTAGTACATAATACAACTGGAATAGCAGCTTCCCAAGAAATCTGACTTGACACAGTGCATCCGTTAAAATATTGGCAGGCAATATATATCCCACAGGTCACAAAAGGGTTAAAACTAAGACATAATACTATATAATTTACAGAGAAATGTAAGAAAGTTTTGGAAATAGTAAATGACTCTGCCCTAAACATTCCTCTTTTAGAACTGAACATGGCTCCTAGGGGATAGTGTAGAGAACACAAAGGAGACTACTCCCTTCTTGGTCAGAGAATTCAAAATTCCTAATGTGAATTGATAGTTGAAGAATATTGAGTCCCAAAGGAAGCAAGGTTAACTCATTAACAGATGATGTAAACATAAATTTAATAATTCCTTCCCTTGATAGCCTGACCAAACTTTGCATCAAATCCTAAGTGAAATGCTTATTTTCTAAGCTCCCAATCAAGCTGCTGATATCCATGTAGAACATAAACGCACACTATAAGTCAGTTAATGGTTTAGAGAAAAAATTGGATGTATTTGCCACACCCTTAAGATATTACAGGCAAGTTCACAAACAGAATACATATTTTCCTCTAAAAAACTAATCCAGCTGCTCAGTTTGTCCTCAAGATATTGTTTCACTCATTATCAGAACCTTTTGTCTTACTCAGAACAATGAGGAGAAAAGAGCATTTAAAGGCCAGCAGTAGTGAGGTCTCCAGACAGAAATTGAGTAACCAAGTAATCTCTGTTTTGATGTTTTCCTGCCCACAGTTGCAAGAGTGTAGAGGACTCGGAAGGCCATCTGCCCTTCTTGAACAATTCAGCTTAATTTTGAGGTAAGACTTGATGAAGGGGATGGGTAGGAGGAATGCAGGAAATCCACGCACAACCTTAGCCCTTTCACTAAGCCAAGTACTGAGAGTATTGCAAAGATAAGAGGGAGAGAATGGGTTAAGTCCTAGGTGCAAGGAAGATCTTGGTGACTATATTCTCTCAGAGCTTCAGGAATTCCATAGGAAGTGGTCCCAAGCACCATTCCTGGATCCTTTGTTCTCCTGCTGTTTGACCTTGGCCAGCCCATTCATCTCTTCAAGATGTTATATTATCCATTGTCTTTAAAGTGCAGAGGTCAATTCTGATGCTCTTGCTAAAAGACTTTATACTGGACAGTGTCAGCACAGGGAACATGAGAAGTTACAGTTGATATTTCAAAGTATAGAAGGAAAGTGTGAATAAAAGAAGAAAGCTAAAACTTGGCAAGTCTTAGTTTCTCTGGCAACATAGAACCAGTCCTAACTAAGGATATGGGACTATCTCTAATGTGATATTCTTCTCCCATTTCCTTAAAGATAATTCCCTGAAGAGAATAACTATGGAAAATGATTCTTCAGTAGCTGAATTCATCCTGGTAGGATTGACCAACCAACCTGAACTCCAAATACCCCTCTTCTTTCTCTTCTTGGTGAACTATGTGGTCACTGTGATGGGAAATTTGAGCTTAATTAATTTGATTTGCCTGAATTCTCATCTTCACACCCCTATGTACTTTTTCATCTTCAATCTGTCCTTCATAGACCTCTGTCACTCTTTGGTTCTTACCCCTAAAATGCTAATGAGCTTTCTGCCAGAGAAAAATATCATCTCCTTTGCAGGATGCATGACTCAGCTCTTTTTCTTCTGTTTCTTTATCCATTCTGAGTGTTATGTGTTGACAGCCATGGCTTATGATCGCTATGTGGCCATCTGTAAGCCCCTGCTCTACACAGTTGTCATGTCCCCTCAGGTCTGTACTCTGCTCATGTTTGGCTTTGCTGGTGCCATGGCCCACACAGGGGACATGATAAGACTGTCTTTCTGTGATTCCAACATCATCAACCATTATATGTGTGACATCTTTCCCCTACTCCAGCTCTCCTGCAGCAGCACCGATGTCAATAAACTGGTGGATTCGATTATTGTGAGCACAGTTGTAATAGTATCCAGCTTTATTATTTTCATTTCTTATGCTTTGATCCTTTCCAATATCATCCACATCTCATCAGCTGGAGGTTTGTCCAAAGCTTTTAGCACCTGTAGCTCCCACGTGATAACTGTTGCTCTATTCTATAGTTCTGGGATGTTCATACATCTCAAGATCTCTTCTGCTGATTCTGTGGAAAAGGGGAAGTTCTTCTCAGTAATTTATACCCATTTAGTGCCTATGCTTAATCCCCTCATCTACAGCCTAAGGAATAAAGATGTCAAATTTGCTCTGAAGAAACCCCTGAAGAGATTTGCAAACTAAGTAGAACTAATGTTGCTGGGCTATTGCATTTTATGGCATATGTTTGTTTTCCCCTAAGTTTCTTCAGAAAAGGGTATTTATTCTAAACACTTTTTCCTCTGTAAGCATGTTATGCAAACATGCGAACATATCGTTGAACCCCATGTTTATTTTCAATCCCCTGATTACACCTTGAATTTTATCTTTGCAGGATGCTACAGAGACTCAACTTGTCTCCCACTCCTTTTTAGACCATCTTCTACTTTGCTTCTTTCTATGTATTTTTCATGCATAAATAAACGTTCAAGTGGGACAATGTCTATAAGGTTACACACTCTTTGTTTTCCCTGAAAACAATTGGTGGCACAGTGCATAAGACATTTGACTGCTAACCAGAAGGTTGGGTGTTCAAACCCACCATCCACTCCCCAGAAGAAAAACAGGGCAATCTACTTCCATGAAGATTTATCACCTCAGAAACCCAGTGAGGGTCACTAAGAATCGGAATTCACACAATAGCAGTGCTTTTTATTACTAGTATTATTATGTTTTTATTCATTTAAAAAGTGTGTGCTATATTATGACAAAATATTGGGTGATAATGTTTATAAACACTATAAAATTATAAATTTTCCAGGATTTTTAAAGTTATTTCAGTCATGGTTTCTGTATTAGATTTTCTGCCTCATGTATGAGATAGAGGCATATACTTTGTTGACCCTTTGGTCATATCTTTACTCCTGAGGATGAGGAAGGATATCTGAAGCTCACCAACCCACCTATATTTTTTAATCCTACCAGTGATGAAAATTACAGATATTCCTTGAGAAATATGGTTTGGTTTCATAGCACTAGGCAAATGGTTTGATATCCTAGAAAGAGCATTACCATATTCTTGTCATTT
The DNA here is from genome assembly GCF_000298275.1 of Orycteropus afer afer. Taxonomy (NCBI): domain Eukaryota; kingdom Metazoa; phylum Chordata; class Mammalia; order Tubulidentata; family Orycteropodidae; genus Orycteropus; species Orycteropus afer. The sequence goes on along the minus strand of NW_006921912.1, from coordinate 3,248,952 downwards.
GATCAGCTTTTCCCTCAAATATTTTCATAATTATAGACATAAATTTTGACATCTATGAGTGAGTGAAATAAAATTCACAGTTTAGTGAGTCTCTTTGGTTTCAGAATAATGAGTCAGGTTCAACATGAGATTTCTTTGTTCAGTTGTTCAAAAGAATCTGCCTTTGCAAAAGGTGGAAGCCTGCTTAGTCTTCTTCAAGACATAAAAATAACCATGGGTAAACTTTATCATGAAGTAGTTTATGCTTTCAGTTTGTAACTTTCACATTTCAAAAGAATCTACATTTACTGAGTTCTTAGCAGGGAGGGGCTGAGCACTTCATAAAGGTTACATCATAATGTAAGCTTAATGTCCTGTTTTGTAGATGAGGAAACAAATTCAGAGTGGTTATATAAAATGCTCAAGGTCACACAATTACCTTATGAAATAGTCTACTTTTAAATTCAATTCAAGCAACTCCAAATCCTATATTCTTTCCCCTGAATCATTTTACCTTTCAAGAAGGAATTGAAGAAAAATATAGGAAATAAAAGATAAGAGAGAATTCTATAAGAGTCAGTCTAAAACTGAGGCTGCAGATGACACATTTGTCCAAAAATCTCTGTAGTAGAAGGGTGACTCATAAAGGCTTTGATTTCAGGCTGTAGAAATGTTTATGTCTCTAGAAACATTTAATTAGAATTCTTATAATAGTGATTATATCCTGAATTGGAGAGGCGTGACAGAATCTCCATGAATGTGGAAGAAAAAGTCAAATAGTTATTATTATATTTTAGAAGCAGGAAAAAATCATATGCATTCATAATGCAAAATATCAAATATATATTTCAACTAAATTTTCTATATAAACTTACAGAGATGTGACAATAATTCATTCCCAATAAATTTATTCCCAATAATAATTTATTTATTTGATTCAGTGGGGTAAAACAAAAAAGACACTCCCTTAGTTACTGTATCAGGTATTGTGAAAACTCAATGAAAGTTCAGTAGTATCTGAGATTTTCATGTTTAGTGGAAAAGGATCACAAGTATTAGAATTCTTATAAGAATAATCATTCTTAAAAGAATAATTATGGAAGGTGTCAATTCTAATTAGAAACTGAGAATAAACCTAATTAATTAAATCTGAATTTTGTTGTAATAGCATTTGAGATTATACATATCAGATTCATTTACATATGTAATTACAATCTAAACAATGAGATGTAAACAAAATTATGACAGTGATTGTGATGGTTTTGTTTGTATGTCAACTTGGCTAGGCCTGGTTGAGTGGCTGGGCAGCTGGATGTAGTATTACTTATGATGAGACTGGTAATCAACTCCATGGTGGAATCTACTGGGAGCATCTGAGTAGCTGCCTTTGGGTATGTGGTCTGCTTCCTGTATATAAGGAGAAGCTTTGGGAATGGTCGCTAGCCTATGGCACGCTTGGACCCTGCATGTAACCGTGCCTTTGCTGAACAGCCTGCTATGCTCTGCCAACCTTGGAACTTACAATGGCCTGCTGTGTGGTTTGGTAACATCTGGACTATGCCTTTTTTACTTGTCAACCTTGGGTTTTTCAGTCTCAACAGCCAGTAGCTGTCTGAGAGAAGAAATGCCTCTAGCTCCAGTGGGCTGGGAGCAGGAGGCAGAGCTGGACCCCAAGGCTGAGCAGCTTTCACCAAGCCCCAGGAGCCTGGTACTTTGAACTTGGACTTAAAGCCTCCAAACTGTAAGAATAAACTCCTGTTAGTTAAGGCCATCCCATTTGTGGTATATTATTGTCAGAGTGGCACTAGGTAACCAGAACAGTGATATATACATATATCAGATATATGTGTATATATATAATTATATTTTTTGCATCCAAGTGTTTATATCATAATTATACACACATATATCTGAACATATATGTTGTTGTTATGTGCAGTTGAACATAT
>NW_006921912.1:3245779-3246894 GCF_000298275.1 Orycteropus afer afer | reverse complement strand
ACAATTATAATATTGTTTGCATCTAATTGTCTACATTATAATAATATATTAATCATAAATATGTACAACTGAATTTATATAAATATAATTTCATAATTATGGCAGTCTAATATATGTATGTGTGTGTGTGTATATGTGTGTATACCATATAGTTTGTTTACATTTCTGTCTAATCAAAATAAAATTTTAACAACTGGCATCCTCTGTTCCCTTTTTCTCCTATATAGGATATGGGCTAGAATATATAACATATATTTGTGAAATTAATAGTTTGAATTTGATATGAATTTTACTCTAAAGCAAAAATAAAATTTGTGTGTAAAACTTTTCATTTTTCATAAAATGAGCTTTTTAAATCCATGGCTATAAATATTTGAGACTAAAAAGGAATCTGATTAGATATAATGGAAAGAAATGTCATTCTTTATAAAGAATGTCACTTTATAAAGTGCCTTGTAGTTTGATTATTGTGTATGTGTAACCAGTACTACCATTAGCAAAACAATTTGTTCCACATGAGGGATTTGGATCTCCTATGAAACAACTAAGCTGTTGGATTTGATTACAACACAATTTAGGAAAAGCATGCTGTTTCACCTATGGAATGATCCCTAGGTAGCACAAATGGTTTACACTTTACTACTAACCCAAAGGTTGGTGCTTTGAACCCTAATGGCAGCAACATAGGAGCTCCAATGGGACAGTGATCAAGTGATCTTGCTGCTAACCAAAACATCAGCAGCCTGACCCCACCAGCCACTCCATGGGAGAAAGGTAAGACAGTCTCCTTCTGGAAAGACTGACAGCCTTGGAGAAAGTGGGAAGAGAGTATTTACGTTGTGGGGATTTCAATTAATGCCATGAAATCAAATGTATGAACTATTGAATGGAAAATGAATTTGCTCTGTAAACTTTCACCTAAATCACAATAAATATATATATAGTTGTTGTTGTTACGTGCCATCAAGTTGGACCTGACTCATAGTGATCCCTCCTTGGGTTTTTGAGGTGGTATCATTACAGAAGTAGATTGCTCAACCTTCCTTCCGATATATATATATATATATATAACTTTATATATATATATACATACTATATAACTTTATATATATACA
>NW_006921912.1:3236186-3245573 GCF_000298275.1 Orycteropus afer afer | reverse complement strand
CTGGTGGGTTTGAACCGCCAGCCTTCTGGTTAGCAGTCAAGTGCCTTAGCCACTATGCTACCAGAGCTCCTATATATATATAATATATTAACAGCCTTGGAAACCCTTTGAGGCATTTATATGGAAATGCTATAGGGAAGTTCTACTCTGTCCTAAAGGTTTGCTATGAGTCTGAATTGAATTTATGGCATTGGGTTTGGATTTTTGGTTTGGTAGCACCATGGAGGAAAGGCCTGGCAACTAAAATGAAATAGGGATATATTGCATTACTTGCTGTATACACAAAATTAAAACCCATTTAAAATTAAATATAAAGCCTATCAATTGTTATAGAAAATTATTAAATCAAGTAAATAAGTTACCTGTGCATGCACACAGGCAGTAGCATATTTAGAACACAAAATTTACTATTGGTAAGCAGAATTTTGCACCAGGGTGGCAGTAGAAACATTCTCCACTCTTGTGCGGTCCTCATGCTTGGCTTGAACCATGGTGAATTGGTTGCATTTCAGTTGCTTCACTAGGACTGACTTTTATCTTGCCCTAAATCTCAGGCTACTAGAATTCTAAATATTGGATTCTACTCCAGGAAAACCACCATTCATGATTTGGTGTGCTATCTTCAAGTCTCTTTTCTTTGCATATAAAGATATATTTTGGGAGAATTTGGTATGGTATTACACACAATATTTTGCACTCTGGTTTTTCATCCCTTGAGAATTTCCATTTTCCCATGTTTCCTTTCATGAAAGGTCTGTTCCCTCAAACATGTGCTCTCTCTTGCCTCTTAGACATTTCACTATTATATCTTCTTCCTAGGATGCCATTTCCTCATAAAACTTTCTTTGACGAATACCACTCTTAATACCACTTATTCTTGATGAATACCACTCTTAATACCACTATCACCTCTACCTAAATTTTGCTACTTTCCTCTGAATATATATAAAATTATTATTTCATTTCATAGGAGACCTACATATTTCTATTGTTTTGGTTTTCAATTATTTACTTTTTGAGTCTAATGCATTCCATATGATTCAAAACTCAAAAGGTATAAAGAGAGCTTACAGAAGTCTCTCTCATACCTTGTCCCCAAGCAATGCAGTCATCCTCCCTGGAGGCCACCAGTGCTACCAATTATTATCAGTTCTAGCAGTGCTATCAATGAGGTTTTATTCACATATAATAAAATCCATATGTATCATCCCATTGATTTCACATGAATAATAGAATATTCTACACACTGTTTTTCAATTTGTTTCTTTATCTCATATGAACCATTATTTGGGGGCTTGGGGAAAATGGAGGATAAGTATGACTTAAAACTCAAAAACTCACTGCTGTCAACTAGAACCTGACTCATAGCAACCCCTTCTTAGGTTTCCAAGGAGGTATCACTACAGAAGTAGATTGCCCAACCAAGGAGTGGCTGCTGGGTTTGAACCACCAGCCTTATGGTTAGCAGTCAAATGCCTTAGGCACTACACCACCAGAGCTCCTAAATATGACATAGAATCCAAGAAAAAGGGGATTCAGAAGAGCAGTGATGTCCCAATAGGACATCAGTAAACCAGCCTAGGAACTACTTTCCAGATTAGAACAAGAATAGAAGAGGATTTTTTTCCACTTACCAATTGATTTTGGAGATCACATCATATCCATGTATAAAGATAGTCTTCATTTTTTTTATATACAGCTATCTAGCCTTTTTTATAAAAAACTGAACTAAAAAACTTCTATATAAAAAAGGCTAGATAGCTGTATTAAAAAAAACAAATTAAGACTATTGATGTCCAATAATTTATTTGATCAATCCCTTTTAATGAATAATTAGGTTAATTTCAGTCTTTTGTTATTACAAAAAAAAATGCTGCAATAACAAATACATAAATCATGAAGAACTGTTAAACTTTTTAGAGTAGAATTACTGAGCATAAAGGTATATATATTTATAAATTTTATAAATTTATAAAATTGCCCTAAGAGAGTATTTTTCTTTGTCTCATATGAGTTTAAAATGCATCTCTGTTCAAATCCACTCTCCTGTATTATTCTTAATGATGCTGGGAGAGCCTTATAGATCAATTTTTACTCTGATAGTTGTCTGGCTTCCTGCTAGTTTTCACCAATAGGCAATGTACCCAGAAACTTCTATAAAAAATATGGAAACAAATTGAAACAAATTAAGGGAGAATATTCTAATTGCTTACATTGATTTAATCACATCCTGTGGAAAAACATGTTCTCCTCCCCATACATGAAAATGCTATATCTTGTATTGTGTATATTGAGTAAGAGGAGCTTTGGTAGCATAATGCCTAAGGCATTTGACTACTAGCCAGAAGGCTGGTAGTTCAAACCCACCAGCCACTCCTTGGAAGGAAGGTTGGGCAATCTACATCCATAGTGATATCACCTGGGAAACCCAAGGAGGGGTCCCATGAGTTGGATCCAACTTGATGCTAGTGTGTGCATGTGTGTGCATATATTGAGTAAGAACACTTAAAATTAATAATTGAGGTACCTGATTGATGGGAAAGAGCTATATTCTTCTCTAAAGTTAGACTCCATTTTAATGTTTGTTGTTGTTATTGTTGTCAGGTGCCATAGAGTCATGTCCGACTTTTAGCGACCCTGTGCACAGCAGAATGAAAGACCTCCTGTCCCACGCCAGCTCCATGATCTTTGCTATATTTGAGCCCATCATGGCAGGCACTGTGTCAATCCATCTCATTGGTGGATTTTGATGTTTAGCATAGGTTACATTTCAAAACTACAGCCTGTCATTTCTGTAAGATTCCACTGTACTTTGTTCCACCAACATGAATAACCAAATTTGCTGCCTAATTCCTCATTAACCAGATAATGACCTTTACATTTCAAAGGTCTTCAAACTGAGCTGATCTTATCTAAAATAAATCATTAACCTTCTACTTTTCCTTTGTTTCTCTAAAAACTTCTAACTCAATAGAGACAGTAGAACACTATATTGAGAGCATTCTCAACACTGTTTCCCAGTTCATGATTATTTTTTTTTTTAATTTCTCAGTAAAACTCTTTTTCAATTTTAACAGAGACTCCAGTTTGCTCTTTGATATTTACTGGTTTCAGAAGCGGGATTCAAAGGTACCTTATCTTCAGCAATCCAAAGAAGTCAAGGATCTGAATTTCTGGTGCCAACACGAGTCCCTTGAAGCTCATCTATATCTGTGGGCTGTCAAGTGACACTAAGGTAAGCACTCTCAAATTTGAGCTCCATCTTTTTTCAGAGTTCTTTGGGATTTATCTGGTTTCATTTTGTTCTGACAAAAATTAGCCTCTGCTAGTGGCAAAACTAGAGGTTCTGGGTTTGCACAAAACACTGGCCAAAACTTTTTGAGTTTCTAGAATTATGGGCTCCATAAGCTTCAAGAAACCAAGGGCATGGATTGGCTGGTTAAAAGCCATTATTGTGGTTGCCAGGTGAAGGAAGCAGTTAAAGCCTCCCAAGAAAGAATAAGCCAGTTCAAAGGATGGACCAGAAGCATTAAGCAGCCTGTCAGATCCAAAATAATGCCTCTGCTACCATCAGGCCCGTTGGTTTAAGGGAGACACTGTTCAAATACCACAGCACTCCCCATCAGGATTTTCCCAAATCCAAAGGTCTTATACTTTCAACAAACTCAAATATTCTCTGTAAATGGTAAATGCCATATCAGAGGGACAGTCTTAAAAACATATGTGTGCATTTTGAGGTTCTTCTGGACTATCTGAATTGAGTTTTTTGTGCAGTAAATAAAACAGAGAAACCCCTGAATTAAGGCATTTCAAAGAGACATAAAGAAAGTCAAATTGCTTCCCTTTTTGGTGTTGTTGTTGAAGTTAGTTGCCATCAAGTTAGTTCCCACTCATAGTGGCCCCATGTACAACAGAATGAAATACTGCCCAGTCCTATGACATACTCACAGTTGTTGCTGTTTGGGCCGATTGTTGCAGCCATTGTGTTAATCCATCTCATTGAGCATCTTCCTTTTTTTAGCTGACCCTTTCCTTTACCAAGCATTATGTCCTTCTCCAGGAACTGGCCCCTTCTAATAACATGGCCAAAGAACATGAGAGGAAGAGTTCCCATCCTGCCTTCTAAGGAGTACTCTGTCTGTACTTCTTCCATGAAAAATTTGTTCATTCCTCAGGCAGTCCATGGTATATTCAAAACTCTCTGCCAACACAGTAATTCAAATGCATCAGTTCTTCTTTGGTATTCCTTATTCATTGTCCAGCTTTCATATGCATATGAGGCAATTGAAAATGCCTTGGGTTGAGTAAGGCTCACTTTAGGCCTCAAGGTGACATCTTTTATTTTTAATGCTTTAAAGAAGTATTTTGCATCAGATTTGCCCAATACTATACATCATTTGATTTTTTGACTACTGCTTCCATGAGCATTGATTGTGGATCCAAGTAAAATGAGGTTCTTGACAACATGAATCTTTTCTCCATTTATCATACGGTTGTTTGTTGGTCCTAATCAGATATTAAGGGTAGTTTCCAATTACAGAGATTGTTGTTGTTCTTAGGTGCCATTGAGTCAGCTCCAACTCATAGTGACCCTTTGTACATACAACAGAATGAAACAATGCCTAGTCCTGTGCCATCTTCACAATTTTTGCTACGCTTGAGTACAGCATCACGGCCACTGTGTCAATCCTTCTCACTGAGCATCTGCCCCTTTTCTGCTAACCCTCTACTTTACCAAGCATGGTCTCCTCCAGAGAATGGTCCCTTCTGACAACATGACCAAAATAGGTGAGATGGAGTCTGGTCATTCTCGGTTCTAAGGGTATTCTGGCTGCACTTCTTCCTGAACAGATATGTTTGTTCTTCTGCAGTCCATGGTATTTTCAGTATTCTTTGTCAACACCACAATTCAAAACTATCAACTTTTCTTCAGTTTTCCTTATTCATTGTCTAGATTTCACATGCATATGAGACTATTGAAAATGTCATGGATTGGGTTAGGTGCACCACTCTTGGTGTGGTGCATAAGGCATCTGGCTGCTAACCAGAAGGTCAGCAGTTCAAACACACCAGCTGCACCACAGGAAAAAGATGAGGCAACCTACTTCTGTAAAGTTTTACAGCCTTGGAAACCCAATGGGGTCACAATGAGTTGGAAGTGACTTGATGGCAGTGGGTTTGCTTTGGTTTTAGTCTTCAAAGTGAATCTTTGCTCCTTAACACTTTAAAGAGCTCTTTTGTGGCAGATTTGCCCGGTGCAATACAATATCTGATTTCTTCACTCTTGCTTCTATAGGTGTTGATTGTGAATCCAAGTAAAATAAATCCCTGACAACTTTGATCTTTTCTCCATTTATCATGATGTTGTTTATGGCCCAGTTGTGAGAATTTTTGCTTTATGTTGTGGTATAATAGATATTGAAGACTATAGTCTTTGATCTTCATCAGTAAGTGCTTCAAGTCATCTTTACTTTCAGCAAACAAGGTTGTGTCATCTGCATATCACAAGTAGTTAATGAGTCTTCCTTAGGTCCTGATGCCTCCTTCTTCCTCATATAGTCCAGCTTCTCAGATTGTTTGCTCAACAGACACATTGAATAAATGTGGTAAAGTGTTAAAATCCTGATGCACACTTTTCCTGATTTTAAACTCCACAGTATCCTTTTGTTATGCTTAAACAGCAGCCTCTTCGTCTATGTACAAGTTCCTCATGAGCACAATTAAGTGTTCTGGAATTCCCACTCTTTCCAATGTTATCCATAATTTGTTATGATCCACACAGTCAAATGTCTTTGCATAGTCAATAAAACACAGGTAAACATCTTTCTGGTATTCTTTGCTTTCAGCCAAGATCCATCTGACATCAGCAATGGTAACCCTTGTTCCATACCCTCTTTTGAATCCAGCTTGAATTTCTGGATGTTCCCTGTCAATATACTATTTTTTTTTTTTTAATTATCTTCAGCAAAATTTTACTTCCATGTGAAATTAATGATATTGTTCAATAATTTCCACATTCTGTTGGATCACCTTTCCTTGGAATGGCCATTAATATCAGTCTTCTTCAGTCAGTTGAAACTTGTATTTTTAAAGTAAGATAGTAAGTCTCTGGATGGAAGAATGAATTAAGAAATGAAAAAAGGTTTCATACAGTTGTTACAAAAGAATGTCAAAGGAACCATAGTCACAGGGGACATCAAGCTCAATTGGCATAACATACTACACAAAACATTGTTCCACTTCCTACTTTGGTGAGTAGTAAGTGGGATCTTAAAAGCTTCCAAACAGCCATCTAGATGCAACAATCTAGATCTCTCCTAGTCCAGAGCAAAGAAGAATGAAGAAAACCAAGGATTCATGGAAAGAATTAGTCCCAGTGACTGGTACACCATGTGATCCACAGCCTACATTGCTATGAGACCAGAAGAACTAGATGGTGCCTGGCTACCACTGTCAACCACTTGGAGGGGGATCTATGTAGGAGATCCTGGATAGAGAGGGAAAACAATGTGGAAAAAAACCCAAAATCATTTGAAAAAAAAAAAAAAAAAAGGAGCCCAAGTTTGCTGGTCTGATAGAGCCTGGTGGAACCACTGAGACTATGGCCCCTAGCTGCCCTTCAGGTCTGGAATTGAACCCACTCCTGTGGCTTCCAGCCAAACAAAAGACAGGCATATAAGTTGAACATTTACCTGAGGTAGATACACCTCTTGGAGGGAACAATCATGGGAGAAAGCTGTTTATGCATAGGGAGACAGCTCAGGGGGCAGGAGTGTATGGAGGGATGGACACTGGGAAGAGGTAACTATCAGGAGGAAGTGGGAGGGGAGCTGTTGCATTGTGGTAAATTGTGGTCAATGTCATGAGACAAAGTGTGTGTGAACTGCTGTATGGAAAGAAAATTTGCTCTGTAAATTTTCACCCAACTCACAATTAAAAAAAAAAAAAAATAGAGAGAGAGAAAGAATTCCAAAGGATCAGCTCCTTACTAGGAATTTTTTTTTTTTTTTTGACTCAGGAAAAAAAGTATTAATCTCATTCTTGACATCCTTGATAAATAAGCCTGAATTCCCCTTGTCCTGGGACACTCATTTGGGATTCATATTTTAACCTGAATATACTAGAAATAATTTAGAATTTCAGTGATCACTTTGAGAAAATGAGTTTTCATCTTCTTTTTCCTCTCCATTTTAAGAAACTAAGTTCCCATTTGTGTTGTCTCTCCTTTCCCCTGGGGAACTGTTGTTTAAAGCTAGGTTTTGTCAAAAGATCTAATGTCCCTATTTTTAAGACTCTAGCAAGTTAGTCAGTTTGTCTGAGACCTGTTTTTCTGTTAAATTGAGTCAATTTCATAAATTGTTGCTGTTGTAGTTAGGTGCCATCAAGTTGGTTCCAACTCATAACAAACCTACGTACAACAAAATGAAGAACTGCCCAGTCCTGTGCCATCCTCACAACCATTGCTGTTTGAGCCAATTGTTGTAGCCAATGTGTCAGTCCATCTAATTAATGGTCTTCCTCCTTCTTGCTTACCCTTTACTTTACCAAGTAAGATGTCTTTCTCTGGGGACTGGTCTCATCTGATAACATGTCCAAACTATGTGAGATGAAGCCTCACCATCCTTGCTTCTAGTGAATATTCTGTCTGTACTTCTTCCAAGACAAATTTTTTAATTCTTTTGGAAGTCCATGGTATATGCAATATTCTTTGACACTACCATAATTCAAATGCATCAATTCTTCTTCAGTCATTCTTACTCATTGTACAGTTTCTGCATGCTTAGGTAAGAATTGAAAATAGCATGGCTAAGTACACTTTAATCCTCAGAGTGATATCTTTCATTTTTAAAATTTTATAGAGGTCTTTTGCATCAGATTTGTACAATGCAATACATCTTTAGATTTCTTGACTGTTGCTTCTATGGCCATTATTGTGGATTCAAGTAAAATGAGATCCTTGACGATGCCAATCTTTTTCTCCATTTATCATGATGTTGCTTATTGGTTGAGTTTTGAGGATTTTTGCTTTCTTTATGGTGATGTATAATCCGTACTGAAGGCCATAGTCTTCAGTCTTCATCAGTAAGTGCTTCAAGTCTTCTTCACTTTCAGAAAGCAAGGTTTTGCATATCATAAGTTGCTGAGGAGACTTCCTTCAATCCTGATGTCATATTTTTCTTCATATAGTCCTCTTTCTCAGATTATTTGCTCAGCATGTAGATTGAACAAGTATGATGAAAGGATACAATCCTGTCACATGTCTTTCTTTATTTTAAACAACGCAGTATCCCCTTGTTCTGTTTGAATGACTGCCTCTTTGTCTATGTACAGGCTTTACATGAAGACAATTAAGTATTCTGGAATTTCCATTTCTTCAATGTTATCAATAATTTGTTATGATCCACACAGTAGAATGCCTTTGGATTGTCAATAAAAAACATGTAAACATCTTTCTGGTATTCTCTGTTCTCACCCAAGATCCATCTGATGTCAGAAATGATACCCTTCCTTGTGTATCTTCTTCTGAATACAGCTTGAATTTCTGGCAGTTTCCTGTGTATGTACTACTGCATCTGTTTTTTAATTATCTTTAGCAAAACTTTACTTGCATGAGATATTAATGATATGGTTCAGTTATCTCTGCATTCTGTGGGATCACCTTCATTTGGAATGAGCACAAATGTGGATTTCTTCTACTCAGTTTGCTAAGTAGTTGTTTTCTAAATTTATTGGCATAGATGAATGAGCACTTTTTGTGTTGCTTGTTTGTTTAAACATGCCAAAGGGTATTTCCATCAATTACTGGAGCCTTGTTTTTTGGCAGTACCTTCAGTGCTGCTTGGACTTCTTCCTTCAATATTCTTGATTCTTGATTGTAAGCTACCTCCTGAAATGGTGGAACATTGACCCCATTCTTTCTGTTATAGTGACTCTGTGTATTCCTTCCACCTTCTTTTGATGCTTCCTGCATCATTCAATATTTTGCCAGTACAATACTTAAATAGTCCAGCTTGAGGCTTGGATTCTTTCTTCAGTTCTTTCAGCTAAAGAAATGCCAAGCATCATCTTCCCTTTTGGTTTTCTAAGTCCAGGTCTTTTCCCATTTCATTGTAACAATATAAGTTTGTATAACAATATTGTATAACAATATTGTATAACAATATAACTTTGTCTTCATGAGCCACCCTCTGAAATCTTCTATTCAGGTTTTTTACTTCATCATTTCTTCCTTTCACTTTAGTTACTGTACATGCAAAAGTGGGAGCTCTGGTAGCATAGTGCTTAAGGCACTTGACTGGCTAACCTTCCACGGTACTTTCAGCATTCTCCGCCAGCACCACAACTCAAAAGCATCAACTCTTCTTCAGTCTTCCTTATTCATTGTCC
>NW_006921912.1:3220728-3234421 GCF_000298275.1 Orycteropus afer afer | reverse complement strand
GATGGTCTGTTCCACAATCAGCTCCTGGCCTGGTTTTGGCTGAAGATATTGAGCTTTTCCACCGCCTCTTGCCACAGATGTAGTCAATCTGATTCCTGTATGTTCCATCTGGTAAAGTCCACATGTACAGCCTCCGTTTGTGTTGTAGCACACACATCCACAGATGTAGCAGATTTGATTTCTGTGTATTCCATCTGGTGAGGTCTCCTTGCATCTTCACCATTTATGTTGTTGACAAAAGGTATTTGCAATGAATAAGTAGCTAGTATTGAGAAATTCTATTATATTTCAGGAGTTGTTGCAATCACCTAGGCCATATTTTCCAACTACTGATGCTTTTGTTTCCAACCTTCACATTCCAATTACCAATAATTATCAATGCAACTTGATTGTATGTTTGATCAGTTTCAGAGTGAAGAAGTTGGTAAAAATCCTCAATTTCTTTATCTTTTGCATTAGTTGTTGCTGCAAAAATTTGAACAATAGTCATATTAACTCATCTTCCTTGTAAGCATGTGGATATTATTCTATCACTGACAGTGTTGTTCTTGAGGGTAGATCTTAAATCATTCTTTTTGAATGATGAATGTGATGCCATTCCTCTTCAGTTTGTCATTCTTGTCAGCACCAATACATTTCAGTTCATTAATGCCTAGTATAATGATCTTTATGGTTCCATTTCACTTTTTATGACTTCCAATTTTCCTAGATCCATACTCCATATATTCCACATTCTTATTATTAATGACTTTTTGCAATTGTGTCTCCTCATTTTGACTCATGCCACATAGGGCAAATGAAGGTCTCAAAAGCTTTAGTCCATCCACATTATTAAGGCTGACCCTACTTCAAGGAGGCAGCTCTTCCCCAGTCATATTTTGAGTATCTTCCAACCTGAGGGGCTTATCTAACAGCACTATATCAGACAATATTCTACTACTATTCATAAATTTTTCCCTGCCAGTTTTTTTCAGAATTACATCACCAGATTATCTTGCCTTGTGTGTCTCAGTCTGTAAGCCATACTGAATCCTAACCTAGATGACCATGCTAGCATTTGAAATACTGGTGGCATAGCTTCCATCATCATGGAAACCTACAAGCCACCACATTATGACAAATTGACAGAAAGTTGTGGATTGTCTGGATATAAGAGAACATTTTTTCTTTACTTAGTCTCTTTAGTCCGTATCTGTATTTCAGTGGTGTAATCATTTAACATCTTATTTCTATACCTCAAATAGCATTAGAGGATATTATAGAAAATTTCTTACTAAATATATTCAGAATGTTTTAAATGGTTCCATCCACAGACTTCAAGTACCAGATACTAAAATGACTATGGTAAGAGTAGAAGTTTTTCAAAATCAAGTGATTTTTATTTTATTCATACTTATAATATTTAGTATTATAGAAGATATTTTTGGGGGTTAAGGAAAACTTTGGTAAATAGAAACTAGAATCAAAAAATCTACTTAACATCTCCCCAGGAGAATATGTGTACTACTGTTGTTGTTGTTGTTTTGCCATCAAGTCGGACCCAACACATAGTGACCCCTCCTTGGATTTCCAAGCTGGTATCACTATGGAAGTAGATTGCCCAACCTTCTGTCCAAGGAGTGGCTGGTGGGTTTGAACCACCAGTCTTCTGGTTAGCAGTCAAGTGCCTTAGGCACTACACTATCAGAACTCCTATATGTGTACTATAAGAGATATTAATTAAAAGACTCACTGGAGCCTCATTGAAAGGAACCCTATTGGGTCCTGCTCACAAACCTGCATTCAGGGAGTTAAACTTGAATCCATCCATATCAGCTAAAGAAGGCTAAAGCCCCTGCCTGGACTATTAAATCTACTGAGGGACTTAAACTGAAGTTTAAATGCCCTATGGCCAGAAGCAGATGATGTTCAAAGTAGCTTCTCCCAAGATCAAGGAATAAGATTTTGTGCAACTGCTGAAATTTTTGGCCTTTGCTTCTTAATTAAAACCAAACTCACTTCCATCAGGTTGATTCCTACTCACAGCAACCTCCATTGGATTTCCAAGGTGGTAAACCTTTATAGAAATAGATTACCCCATCTTCCTTCCATGGAGTGGCTAGTGGGTTTGAACCACCATCCTTCTGGCTAATAGTCAAATGGTAGTTGCCTTAACACACACTTCTGCTATTATCTCTTGTTTTAGTAACCTTTTTTTTTTTTTCCATGCAAATAGCTGAAGGAGAAGTTTTGCTTTATCCTTGCTATAATTTTTATATTTGCTTAATTGTGCTATTTTGTTGTTAATATAATGGGAGCTCTGGTAGTGTAGTGCCTAAGGCACTTGACTGCTAACCAGAAGGCTGGTGGTTCAAACCCACCAGGAACTCCTTGGAAGGAAGGTTGGGCAACCTACTTCCATAGTGATACCACCTCGGAAACCCAAGGAGGGGTCGCTATGAGTCAGGTCCAACTTGACAGCACATAGCAACAACAATAACAACATCCTTATATTATGAAGCCATTCTTAAGTATCCTCTTACTGTATATCATGACACTTGTTGATGTCTGCCACAATAATACCTTTGTTAGATTAGCTCAATTAGTAGCCAGTGTCAGTAAGCTGACTGTTGGATTTTCCCTCATATCCCAAAATCAGGACATACTAATTTAAATTTGTTTGCCATGCCTCTGTTTAACTATAGCTCTGTACTTAATTCTATTGTAAACTGCAATATTTCCTTTAAACAGGCTGTATGCGTTAAGTTATGGCACTCTAGAGAATATTAACAAGTCCTTAAGTGCCATGTTTCAATTTGACTCAATACCTTCAAGTCAATGATACAGAAAAAAAGCTTTAAAAATTGTACCAAAAATAAAAAGTAGCTTTATTCACATACTGATTGGCCACTTATTTGCCCAAGGAATCCTAGATATCTTCAAACTTTCATGAAAGGACCTTGCAGTAGTATTAAAGAGAAGCTATGCTTTTGTCAATAGTATTTACCACTCTACATATTAGAGACTATTATCTATTATAATACTTTTTGACTGAAGAATGGCTCATAAAAGTCAACCAAACCATCCCTTTTCCTAATAAAGAAACCATAACATTTGTGTCCTATTTGGATATATATTCTTATGTGGAGGAATATCTTGAGGGAGAAAAAATTCTAGTATTGAGCTATACACACGGAGTATGTAATGTTTAAATGGATGTAACATGTGAGGCCAATACATTTTAAGGACCTTGAGTGTCCCCTTAAGCATACGTTCCTATAATGACAGTACACATTTGGCCTGATAATTGTAAAGGTCACGTCCAAACTAAAAAAACAATGAAATAGCCCTTCATAGCCTAGAGTCAGATGGCCCCACTCCAGTCTTTTGTACCTTGGCTTGGTATTTCCACACTTGAGAAACATTTATTAACTAGCTCACGCTATGTCTTAAATCACTGATGAACCTGACAATCCCATCACTGCTGAACAAAAATCCTTAGATTCCCCTGCTAAAGTAGTGTTAGATAATAAAATAATTGGTGATTTCCTTCTCGCATGACATAGAGGAATTTGTGCTATTGTTAATTCCTCATTTTGCACCTGAGAAATACATAATGCCAAACATGACAAAATTTAAAGAAAGTTTGTGAAAATAGAAATACCATTTGATCTATCAATTCCATTACCAGAATATATCCAAAAAAGGTAAGAGACAGGACATGAACAGACATATGCATACCTATGTTCATCACAGCACAATTCACAATAACAAAAAAAATGGAAACAACCTAAATGCCCATCAAGAGATTAAATGGATAATGAAATTATGGTACATTCACACATTGGAATACTATGCTACATTAAAGAATATTGAAGAATATGTGAATCATCTCACAAGGTAGATGAATTTGGAAGACATTATGCTGAGTGAAATAAGTCAATTGCAGAAGGACAAGTATTGTATGAGCCCATTATTGTAAAAAGTCAAGGAAGGGTTTACTTAGGGAAGGGAACTCACTTTGTAGGTTACCAGAGATGGGAGGGAAAGGGAGGGAGAATTTCAGACTAGTTGGGGGTCACATGTTTATTTGGGTAAGGGGAGGGATGGTATGGAAAGAGTCTGTGACAAGCATGATGACACTGGGGAAAGGAAAGACACTGACATGTACACACAAGATATGAACAACAGAGGCAAAAACTAGTATATGCACAACTGCATCACCACTAACACCAAACACCAGGCTACAGATAAATGTATAGACAACTGAGAAGATCAGGTGGGGGTCAGCAAACAGGAATGTACTCTAGACCAAGCATAGATATAGCTGAAGATAATCTTACATAGATAAAATTGATAAAAAATTAGCCACACTCATTACAGAAGCAAGAGAAGAAAGAGTTGGAATGACTTCCCAGAGAAAACCAAACACCTTGAGAGACAGAATCACCAGGCCTGACAACTCAGGACCATAATATTGAGAGATATCAAGCACAAATGGCACAACATGGTACATAAAAATTTTATTCTACAACTTACTTTGGTGAGTAGCGACTAGGGTCTTAAAAGCTTTTGAGCAGCTATCTAGGAAGCAACTCTCAGTCTCCTCTCATCTGAAGCAAGTAAGAGTGAAAAACATCAATGCCATTTGGAAACAATTAGTCCAAGCATATTATGGATCTCAAGACCAGAAGAACTAAATGGTGTCTGGCTCAATACTCAAGAAGGGATCAAGGCTAGTGATCCTGAATATAGTGGGAAGAAAAATGTGGAACAAAATTCAAAAATACAAAAATGACTAGAATTATTGGTCAAATTGAGTCTGGTGGAACCCACAAGACTATGGCCCTTTGGGTCTAGAATTGGACTCACTCCCAAGGATGGGCTCTCAGCCCCACATTAGAAAGACCTACATGAAGAACACCTACCCTAGGGCAATGCACCCACCCACTCTAAGGAGATACACCCCTTAGAGAAATCAGCCATGGGACACCAGCAGGGCAGCATTCACATAGAGGGAAAGCTGGACAGGAGTACATAGTTAAGAAGGGCACAGGGAGGGGGTGGTCACAGGGATGGGAAAAGAGGAGAGTTTGCTATGGTCAGGAGTGGCAATCAGGGTGTGAAATCAAATGTACATGAATGGTTGAATGTAAAAGAAATTTTGCTCTGTAAATTTGCACCCAAAGCACAATTAAATACATAAATAAATAAAAATAAAGTTTGTCAACAACCTACATGCTTACAATCAATGGCATACAGACATGACTCTTTTTTCTTACATATTTTTAGCTGGTTCCTGATAGAATAGGATTTTGATTTTGTTCTACTCTTCAAACTGGTTTGTTCTTGTTGTTGTGTGCCGTTGAGTCAGACCAGACTCATAGTGGCCCCTCCTGGGGTTTCTGAGGTGGTATCACTACAGAAGTAGATTTCCCAACCTTCCTTCCGAGGAGTGGCTAATGGATTTGAACAACCAGACTTCTGGTTAGCAGTCAAGTGCCTTAGGCACTATGGCTACCAGAGCTCCTACAGTCATGAATAGCTAACTACAATTCCACCATCAGGAATAACCAAACTGGCTGGCTGACTCCCCTCTAATCAGATGACTTACCTTTACATTTCAAAGAACTTAAAACTGAAGTTGATCTTATCTGTAATCAGTCATTAACCCCCTAACTTTCCTTTTTTTTTCCTTTTTGTCTAAAAACCTCTAACTTGATAGTGATAGTGGAAGACATTATTGAGAATATCTTCAACTTTGTTTCCCAAGTTTGCAAATTGTTTTTTATTCCTTAATAAAACTCTTTTCTTTAATTTTAACAATGACTCTAGCTTTCTATTTGATAAAGTAAACCACTAGCAGTATTGAAAAATATAAGTTCTATAAGTTCTTCCTTTTTATAAACATGAAAGCACACTCTTGAATATATCTATTTCTGGGTAGGATGGACAACAGCCCACCCTTCTATTTAGGATGTTCCTCAATTTTCTGTCATCTTGGTGGAATGCTGTGCCCAACCTTCTATTACAGAAGACACAGGGGAGAAAAGACCCCTCCCCACATTCCCTGGAAACCAGAGGACAAGTTCCTACCTGAAATCTGAATCTACAGAAAAGGATGCAAACACAGTGGAACAGTTGGGAACTACTTTTGTGACTGAAGCAATGTCTGTGGGCAGTGTCAACGGTATGGAGCAGAAGTGTGGCCCTGTAAGAGTGTGTGAGGTTGTGGGCCAAATTTTTTTGCTGAAATATAGATATGGCATTTCCTGCTCTTGGACATAGGGGTTCCCTTAGTTCTGTATATTCTCCAAGTGTGGTTTTCATCTCCTCAAACCAAGTCTCTACGTCACTAATATTCTTTCCGTAAACTCCTTTTCCATTTCAAAGATCTAGAGTCACTTTCTGTTGCTTTTCAACATAAACTCAAATAGAATATTTTCCCTTGCATTCTTATAAACCACAGTATAGACTGAAAATTGCTAACTTTTAACTTGTAAACATGACTAAACACTAAGAAAAGGGTTTTAGAGTGTTCAGATTTAAAACTAATAAATAAAAATAAAGTTTTTATAATCTTCTCCGTACCTCACTTCTCAAAATAGAAAAATTAAGCTTCCTATTCTGACAAGCAATGTTATTATTGGCTTTCCCAGTAATGACTTCTCTTTCATATAGTGTCAACCTCATATCCTACAACTTTTGGGATTTTTTTGTTTGTTTGTTTCTGGGTTTTTTGTTTGTTTTTCTTTTTGCCATTACAAACTATTAGAAGCACATTACATACAAATCTTGCATCTATGAAAAATATGAGGAAGGAAAGACCAAAGGAACTTACTTCACCTGGATCACCTAATTTAGGCTACATTCAAGTCATACTTTCATGATAGATGATGATAGTACCATGGCATTTCTGTGCTCAGTGTGGTGCAATGGGTTTCTCTTAGATGTGGCCTTTCTGGCCCTGGATTTATAATTCTTCCAAAAATGATTAGCTGGACCACAATCTTTCAAGGGATTGATCAATTTACTATGCAAATAGAATATGTAAAACAACCCAAAGGATAAAGTGACCTTAGAGGAATTGGTCAATTACTAAGCAAATTGAGGGTTTTTGGTCTACCAGGAGATTGGTCAGTTCATAGTTAGGACATGGTGAGGAAGGCCATTCCTTGAAATTGAATATAAGGGCCAACACACAGAAGTTGAGAAAGGCCTCACTACCATCAAGAGCCTGGAGTGGAGTGTGACCTTAAGAGCTAGGTCCCTGCACTGAGAACCTCAGAGAGCCGGAAAAGAGAGCTATAACACTGAAGACAGAGAAGGGACAGAATACACAGCATAGCCCAGTGGCAGAGAAGTAGCAGCAGCAGTATGCACAACAAGAACCATGGGACTGGCAGATGACTGGCACAGTCAAGAGAAGGGCCAAGCCAAGATAAGGGTCATCAGTTGGAGTGTCTGAGAGAAAGGCCTGCCTGTGGGCATGGCCAAGTAGGAACTGAGAGCCATCCTGGTTGGAAGCTGTCTCCTGAGTTGTATCCTGTTATTTTCAAGTTGACCCTGATCACAAGTTGTAGCTTGTTACTCCTAATAAAGCACATAATTATGAGTATGGTTTGTGAGTTCGGTGTGGCCATTGAAATGAATTACCAAACCCAACAAAGAAGAAAAGAGTTTGGTGAGGAGGATGATTGGTGTCAGAAATGGTGAAAAAGTTGGAAAATGGAGCTATGTCTGACCTCCACCTCACAGGAATCAGCTTTGTGCTGATTCTGGTGATTCTCATGACCCCTGGAGTTAGAGGATTTCTCATGCTATATTATGCCCAGCTGTGTGCCAAGTGATGTTCATTTTCTTTCAGGTCTGCACTCACCTTTCTATGCTCTTCATGGTACTGGGTACTTCCAAGGATAGAAACCTGCTGGCTACATTTCAAAACCACTATTGCCAGGTTGATATAATGAAAATAATTTAAACATGCCTTTGTCCTGGAAAAACATAATATCTGAGGTTGAATCTGAAAAGCAATTTTATACTCACAGTAAGAATGAAAACTATATTGGTGCCCAAGTACATAAGATTGGTTAAAGAGCTTCAGGAGCTTAATTTAGAAAGTAATGCTCAAACAGAGAACAGAACAAAGAAATGAGTCAATGGAACAAAGGGAGAAGTATCTATTGTTAGATAGGGAGTGTGAGAGCATGTCAGGGAGAGAATACCCTAGAAAGAATATCCTAAGAAAAGAGCCAAAAGTGATGTATTCCATGAAGAGCATAGCCATCCAATGGGACACTGTATGGCAATTACAAAATAGAATTGTAAGGAAATAGAGCAAGATGTCAATGGTAGTTATCACTGGGTGATATCCAAAGTCTAGCATAGGATTGAAATGTAATCAGGAATATAAGACTAAGGCTGGGCCTGAGAATTTTGCATCTTGATAATTTCAGCTCAGAAATGAATATGGATGAACTAGCAAAACACAAACCTCAGAACCTGAGACTGAATGCAACTAGAGAAGACACTGAGAAAAATTCCTTCCTCTTGAAGGTAATCAGCCAGAGGCATTCTTCTTGTCTTCTCCAAAATCCTATTATTTAGAAATAGAATACTAAATGAATTCACCTTTTATCTCTTTCTTTCAGTGATGTATCTCCTAAATTGCTTAAGAAAATAATTAGTGGCAACGAACATTGATTCATTTATTATGTTATTCAATAACTATTTTTTGAACCCTTACTACAATAGGTGCTATGCTTGGGATATACCAACCAAACCAAATCAAACTCATTACTGTCGAGTCAGATCTGACTCATAGAGACCTCTCCTTGGATTTCCAAGGCAGTGTCATTAGAAAGAGAAAGCCCAATCTTCCTTCCAAGGAATGGCTGGTGGGTTTGAAATACCTGCCTTCTGGTTAGCACTCAATGCCTTAGGCACTATGCCACCAGAGCTCCTTGTTTGGAATATAATACAAAAGCAAAATAGAGTTCCCTGCACTCATGGGACTCACACTACAGAATGACTCATGAACAGAATAATGTAGGCAACTATGCTTTTAAAAGTTTTACTCAGGAGATCTGCATTCTGGAGTTCTGGTAAGATGGCAGAATAGATGGAAAGACTGCACAGACCCTCTTCATCAAAGAAAAGGGGAACTAATTAACACAGATACAGAAGATAATCCTGGAGCCCTGAGCCTTGAGGAGAAGGATATAGAAGTGGACAAAACTCCAACTAACAGAAGAATTTGCATGAAAACACTAAAAAAGGAGACATACAGAGCTGTGATCTGGCAGCAATCCTGAAAGCACAAACAGCTTGGATACTTCCGAGTGGTGGTAGGACCTAAGAATTAACCTAAAAATCAGCCCTGCTAGCCAGGGACTGCACGGAAGACTGTTCTGGTGGCTGGGGAATAAAAGGGGAAGCAGCGAAGAAGACAGTGGGCTGAGCTGTGGTCTTTTGTCTGTCTGGAGGGTGCAGCCATTTTGAATGTTTACAAGTGGCTTGGCCATTTTGGGTATTTAAAGTGACAGCATTCTCCCAGATTCCAAGGACTTAGGAACAGGCTCCACTTGTCAATAACCTCAAGGACATTCTGGATCCAGACAATTGGAAAGGTGAGACATTCCCCTTGCTACTCTTATACCCCACACCCTCTTGGTGAACAGAGGTACAGCCATCCCTCACTCCACCCACCCTCTGGGCCCACAGGGACTCCATCTCAGTCTTCATGCTCAGACAGAACCTGGGTGCCTTGCCCTGCCCTCCCCAGAAATTTTTAATTTTCCTTTTTCTGTTTTTTTCATTTGCTTCTTTCTGTCTGTTTTAAAACTATTACTATTATTATTAGTTTTGCCCTTTTTACTATTATTCCTTATTCTTACCCTCCCAGGTCTTAGTTTTCAAACATTTTTTCTTTTCCATGTTTCTGGTTGCAATTATTTTTTCTTTCTCTGTGCTTGTTTTTCTTTTTGCATTTTTTCCCTTTTTTTTTCATTATTCTCCTTCTCTACCTTTTTTCTCTTATTGCCCTATCCCATTATTGCAGGGTATTTTGTTTTGTTTCCTCCTCCCTTCTTTTCCCCTTTTTTCTTTTTTTTTTTTTTTTTTTTTTTTTGGTTACTGTTCCTGTGTGATTACACAGTGTATTTTTTGTCCATGTGCTTTTACTTTTTTGATGGTTATTCCATTGTTATTTTTGTCTAATGGAGTGAAAGACAGCAACAGTCCCCATATGACAGAACTACACCCACACCTCCTGCAACTTCACTTACTGAGTGAGATCCACCACTTCCTTCTCCACCAACAGGCCAATGATACACAAACACCAAGAGCCAGAATCACCATATGCTGCTCTTCACAAACAGTAAACAGAGATCTAAATACAACAATGTCATGACATCTCAGAGAAAACTGACTATCACAGTCCACACAAAGAAGCAAGATAAAGTGGTAGAAAAAAGGGACCAGGATACAGACCCAGCACACATCCCTGAGGAAAAAGCAGCATTAGATCTCTCTGATGAGGAATTCAAAAGAATTATATTTAGGAATCTTCAAAGGATTGAGAGACAGACCAAGGAAAACACAGACAAAACCCTAGAAGAATTTTGGAAAAAATACAAGAACAAAATGACAAAATAATTGAAAAATTAGAAATGATTCTAAATCTACATATAGAAACCAGAATATTAATACTAAATTGTCAGAAATAGATAACACATTGGAAGAGCAAAAGAGTAGAATTCATGCAATAGAAGATAGAATTAATTAGGTTGAAGACAAATATCTGAATACTTCTTGGAAAGGGATCAATCAGAAAAAAGATCAAAAGAAAATGAAAAAGCCTAAGGGTCAGGAGGAATACCATGAAAAGGAATAACCTACATGTCACTAGAATTCCAGAACAGGAAGAGAAAAATAAAACCACTGAGAAAATTGTCCAAGATTTGTTGGAGGAGAGCTTCCCTGATATGATGAAAGATGAGGATATATCCATTCAAGAAGTCCAACAAACACCAAACAGAATAGACACCAAAAGAAAATCACCAAGACATATCATCATCAAACTCATCAAAACCAAAGACAAAGAAGGAATCCAGAAAGCAGCATGGGAAAAACAAAAAGTTACTTACAAAGGACACCAGTAAGAATAAGCTCTGATTTCTCAGCAGAAATCATGCAAGTGAGAAGGCAATGGGATGGTATATATAAAACCCAGAAAAAGAAATATTTTCAACCAAGAATTATATACCCAGAAAAATTGTCCTTCAAATACGATGGTGAAAATAGGAGATTTCCACATAAGCAGAAACTAAAGGAATTTGTTAAAACCAGGCCAACATTACAAGAGATACTAAAGGGACTCCATTTAACAGAGAACCAAAAAGAGCAAATAACAACCAACCATTAATGCACAGGATGGCATAACCCAGAAACCACAGTTATGGACATATCCAAAGTAAAATAAGCTTACAAGATTGTAAACAGGGAACCAGAGACATCAATTGGCAAGTGAGAACAACTACAGACAAAAAAGAGGGAAAAGACTGTGTAGTTACAGAACTTCTAAATGGTGAGGAAGTCAAGAGAGTCGCAAGATAGAATGGACTGTTACAAGCTCAGGGAGAAAATTATAAATCACACTGTAACCTCAAATAAAAATGATAAATTTTCATATCACAATAAAAGAGGACAGACACAAATATTTATCAAATAGCAAAACAACAAAGGAAATGATAACACAATTCATAAACAAAATGAGCTCAGTACAGAAAATTATATGGAAAAAAAAACAGGGACACCATGAAAAATCACATAACAAAATGACAGCAACCAATTCATACTTGTCAATAATTACACTGAATGTTAATGGATTAAATGCACCACTCAAGAGATGGAGAGTTGCAGATTGGATAAGAAAAATAAACCCATCAATATGCTGTCTACAAGACACACACTTTAGAGACAAAGACAAAAATAAACTAAAAATTAAAGATTGGAAAAAGATATATCAAGTAAATGGCAACAGTAAGAGAGCAAGAATGGCAATATTAATTTCCGATCAAATTGACTTTAAGACAAAACCACCATACAAAACAAGGAAGGACATTATAGAATGATTAAAGGATCAATTGAACATGAAGATATAACCATAATAAATATCTATGGACCCTATGAAAGAGCTGGAAATACATAAATCAGACTTTAAAAGAGTTGAAAAGTCCAATAGATGACTCCACAGTCATAGTGGGAGACTTTAATATACCACTTTCAATGAAAGATAGAACCACTTTCAACAAAAGATAGAACAACTGGAAAGAAATTCGACAAAGATACAGAAGAGCTAAATGATACAATCCACCAACTTGACCTTATAGACATCTACAGAGCATTTCACTCAACAACAGCACAATATACATTCTTTTCCAATGCACATGGAACATTTTCCATGATAGACTATATGTTACTCCATAAAGCAAAATTTAATAAATTTTAAAACATTGAAATACTGCAAAGCATCTTCTCAGATCATAATGCTATCAAATCACAAATCAACAATAGGAAGATCAACAGAAAAAATGGAAACTGAACAACACCTTCCTTGAGAAAGACTGAGTAAGAGAAGAAATAAAAATTGAAATTCAAAAATTCCTTGAATCAAACCAGAATGAAAACACAACATGCAAATCTTTGGGACACAGCAAAAGCAGTGATCAGGGGCTAATTTTGAGCAATAAATGCATACATCAAAAAAGAAGAAAGTGCCAAAATCAACACATTAAACCAACATCTCCAACAATTAGGAAAAGAACAGCAAGAAAGCCTACAGTCACCAGAAGAAAGGGAATAATAAAGATTCGAGCAGAAATCAATTAAACAGGAAACAGAAGGGCAATAGAAAAAATCAACAAGACCAGAAGTTGGTTTTTCAAAAAGATCAATGAAATTGACAAACCACTGGCAAAGTTAACAAAGGAAAACAGGGAGAGAATACAAATAACATGAATAAGAAATAAAATGGGCAACATCACAACAGAACCAACTGAAATAAAAAGGATAATATCAGGATACTATGAAGAAGCATATTCCAACAAGTTTGAAAATCTGGAAGAAATGGACAGATTCTTAGAAACACACCACTTACCTAGGCTAATACAGACTGATGTGGAAAAGTTGAACATGCCCATCACAAAAGAAGAAATTGAACAGGTCATCAAAAAATTACTAACTAAAAAAAGTCCTGGCCCAGATGGTTTCACTGGAGAATTCTAACAAACATTCAGAGAAGAACTGACACCAATTCTACTCAAACTATTACAAAACAGAAAACGTTGGAATCCTCTCTAACTCATTTTATGAAGCAAGCATAACCATGATACCCAAACCAGGCAAAGACATCACTCAAAAGGAAAACTACAGACCAATATCCCTCACGAACATAGATGCAAAAATCTTCAAAAAAATCCTAACCAATATAGTCCAACAACATATCAAGAAAATCATTCATTATGACCAGGTGGGGTTCATATCAGATATGCAGGGATGCTTCAATATTAGAAAAACAATCAACGTCATCCACCACGTAAATAAAACAAAGGAGAAACAGCACATGATCATATCAATTGATGCAGAAAAGGCATTTGATAAAATCCAACACCCATTCCTGATCAAAACTCTCAGCAAAATAGGAATAGAAGGG
>NW_006921912.1:3211444-3219478 GCF_000298275.1 Orycteropus afer afer | reverse complement strand
CTCTAGAATTTATAGAACACTTCAACACCTCAATAACAAAAAGACAAACAATCCAATTAAAAAATGGGCAGAAGACATGAATAGACACTTCACCAAGGAGCATATTCAAGCGGCCAACAAACGTATGAAGAAATGCTCACAATCATTAGCTGTTAGAGAGATGCAAATCAAAACAACAATGAGGTATCATCTTGCTCCAGCACTAGTAGCAAATTTCAACAAGACAGAAAATAACAAATGCTGGCGGAGGTTGTGGAGAGATTGGGACTCTCATACACTGCTGGTGGGACTGTAAAATGGTAAAACCATTGTGGCAAACGGTATGGCGTTTCCTTAAAAAACTGAAAATAGAAGTACCATTTGACACAGCAATTCCATTACTAGCAATAGTCCCTAAAGAGTTGAGAGATAGCACACGAAGAGACATATGTATACCTATGTTTATTGCAGCACAATTCATCAAAGCAAAGAGATGGAAACAACTTAAATCAACAGATGAGTGGATAACCAAATTATGGTATATCCACACAGTGGAATACTATGCCACATTAAAGAACAATGACGGATACGTGAATCATCTCACAATGTGGATGAACCTGGAGGACATTATGCTGGGTGAAATAAGTCAATCGCAGAAAGACAAGTACTGTATGAGCCCATTACTGTGAAAAGACAGAGAAGGGTTTACTTGGGAAAGGGAACTCACTTAGTAGGTTACCGGGATGGGAAGAGAAGGTGAGGGATTAATTTTGGGCTAGTTGGGGCCTACACGCTGACATGGGTAAGGGGAGGGATATATGGGAAGGATCTATGACCACCATAATAACATTAGGAAATGGGAGGACACCAAAATATGCACATAAGAGATAGACAACAGATTCTAATACCAACCAATGTGCCCACAATACTGCATTGCCATTAACACCAAACACTAGGCTATAGAGATAAACACATTAACACCTGAGATGATCAGACGTGGGTCAGCAAACAGAAGTATACTCTAGAACACGGATAGATTCAGCTGAGGCTAATCTTGCCCAGTGATACAAAATACCTGCAGTACTTACAGAAACAATAGAAGACAGACATAGAGTAATCCTTCACAGACAACCAGACACTATGGGAAAGAGATCCAATAGATCTGCTGTCTCAGGACCATAGTACTGGGGGACACCAGACTCAACTGGCACAACAGAATACATAAAAGTGTTGTTCCACATCCTACATTGGTGAGTAGCGACTGGGGTCTTAAAAGCTTTCAAGTGGCCATCTAAGTCTCAGTTAATGGTCTCCTAGGAGCTCTGGTAGCATAGTGGCTAAGGCACTTGACTGCTAACCAGAAGGCTGGCGGTTCAAACCCACCAGCCACTCCCAGGAAGGAAGATGGGGCAATCTACTTCCGTAGTGATACTGCCTCGGAAACCCAAGGAGGGGTCGCTATGAGTCGGGTATGACTCGATGGCACATAACAACAACAAGTGTCGGAAGTGAAGAAGAATAAAAAAAAAAAAAAAAAAGGTATTTAGAAGCAATCAGCCCTAGGACATGATGGCCCTTGAGACCAGAACTAAATGATGCCTGGCTACCAATGCTAACCACTCAGGAAAGGATCAAATCTGAGATCCTGGATAGAGTGGGATGGAAAATGTGGAACAAAATCCAAAAACTCAATAATGACCAGAATTATTGGTCAGATGTAATATGGCGAGACTCCCAATACTACAGTCCTGGAATACATTCTGCACCTGGAATAAAACTCATCCCCTGGGGCGGGCTATCAGCCAACAGTTAACAAGATGTACATGCAGATCACTCAACCCAGGATGAAGCACCCATATACTCTATGGTAATACATCCCTTAAAGCAATAGACCATGGGATACCAGAGGACCAACATTCAAATTGAGGAAATGCAGGACAAACAGGAGTGCATAAATATGAGGGGCACGGGGGAGGGTTACAGGTTAGGGAGGGGAGGAGACTGGGTTAGGGTTGGACATGGTGAATGGGGAATGAAACTAAATGTACACATCACATTGAATGTAAAACAAGCTCTTAAAATAAAAAAATAATAATAAAATATTTACATGGCTTGTTTTACAAATACAGGTATATGCCACATAGTGTCACTTAGGGCAACGTCCAACAGTGTATATATCCATGGGGTGGCAGGAGGGGCTTGCTTGGAAGGACACAAGAAGGTAGGCCCAGCTTCAAATTTGTGGTCCCGCAATAGTTATGGGTTAGCCCCTTCAGCTGCTGAAACCTGGCTAAAGTCCCAGAGCCAAACCATGGCTTGCCCCCTTTTAAGTTACCGCAGTAGCTGCAGCTCCTGCAGCTGACATTGTTGGGTGTCCTGCCCAGCCTCCACATGGGATGGTGTCTGTGGTGAGATATTGGGCTGCAAACATTCTGCTCTGTCCTTAGGGCTTCTGATTCTGATCATGCTTCCCAGGACTGCTTTGAAAGTGTTTTGCTCCCACAGGCAAACAATTGCAGGTACAAATTGGCAAACCCAAAGGCTCTAGGCACTGGCTGAGAGCCAGAGCAGATGGTGTGGGGGTTACTTTGATATATGTATATGGAATATATACAAACATACATAATATAATATGGTATTTGCACAACATCCAAGTCATGTAACATCCTAAAAACTCTCAGTTATTTTCTCTTTCATGAAAACTACTTGCTCCTGTTTTGTAATTTGGGCTTTTAATATTTACTCTAGAAACTTTGATACAAATCAATGCACTTAAAATATGCATTGAAAAAGGATGAATTGTTTATTTGGATTAGTATAACAAAACCTTAAAGAGGGACAAATTATTTTAAATTGCTTCTCTAAATGAACTTATAAAGCATGTTAGAGAGAAGGTTATGAAAATACAATAATTTCCAATCTCTGGATGTTATTATTAAATTAAGACACATTTATTCAAAGAACTTACTCTGATTGGTTTAATGACAGATAAGCATTTAAATAAATTAAGTAGTCCTAATATTCCCAGGAATTAATGAAAATTAATTCATTTTAGCAAAGGTTTTATGTTTAAATTTTTGTCAACCTTGAAGGCAAAATTTTAGAAGCAAACTCTAAGCAACTTAAGCTAGATATTATACAAAATGTGTTTTATTTAAGGGAAAGAAGTAATTTTTATTAATTTAAGAATGGCAAGAAATGGAAAGTTCATTTGTTGTTGTTGTTGTTATGTGCTGTCGAGTCAAACCCAACTCATAGCAACCCCTCCTTGGGTTTCCGAGGCAGTATCACTACGGAAGTAGGATTGCCCAACCTTCCTTCCGAGGAGTGGCTGGTGGGTTTGAACCACCAGCTGTCTGGTTAGCAGGAAAGTGTCTTAGCCACTATGCTACCAGAGCTCATAGGACTGGGAAAATTTAGTCTTGATATAATAGCTTTTTGAATCTCTAGCACTGAAAATGAAATAGGACCAAACACAGGTCCCTGCCCAGTGCGCAGTCAGACCAAAAGAGTTTACACACTGAGTGATTAAGAGGAGAGAAAATTATTTATTGCAAAGCAGCAATGCAAGGAGTAGGGGTACCCCTGTACCCAGATCTCACTCCCTGAAACTCTATTGAATTACAGTTTTGTAGGTTCCAGAAGAGAGGGCTATGCATATTCATAAAAATTTCAGCAATTTGGGCATGATATGGTTGACGATTGGCTGAAATTTCCTTCGCTTCGGTTTAAAGGAACAGTAGCATTTTGAGCCAGTGTGCTCACCAGCTTCCTGTCATCAGCTGATTGGGGCTTAGGCAGAGGAGAGAGTGTTAGTTCCCAGTAACTTTGTTCCTGTCTGTCCCACTGCCCATGTCTGTGGGCCAGAGTTAATTTTGAAGTTGTTTTATAAAACACATTAATGTGTTTATCACCTGTGCCTGAGGAAATAGCAGTAAAGATTTTTTTTTTTTTTCCCCATTCAGTTCTTAAGGAACTGACCTTATTGTATTTACTCATCTGTCTCCAACCAAAGTCTTATGTGTTTACTCATCTATCTCCAACTGGGTCTGGGGTGGGGAAATAGTTGAGGGTAATCAAGTTTACTTATCTATTCCAATCTGGGATCCTATCTGTTCTAATTATCTGCCTTAACCAGGGTGAGGGAAATAGTTTTGACTTTACTTGGTTTCAAAAACATCCAGTGCAAAGCAAGAAAAACAAAGTAAAAAGCCCTTCAAGACAGGCTTATGTTAACTGACTGTTTTGGTTACTTTGTGCTGCTCTAACAAGAAAATACATAGGTGGATGGCTTTAACAAACAGTAGCTTATTCTCTTACAGTTTGGGAGGCTAGAAGCCCAAGTTCAAAGTGCCAAGCTCTAGAGGCTGGGAGAAAGCCCCTTGACCCTGGGCTTCATCTCTGCCTCTTGCTCCTGGCCTACTAAGCTGGAGGCTTTTCTTAACTTAGGCCTCTTCTGGTTACTGAGGCTGTGTGTTGGATTGGGTTCTCTAGAGAAACACAAAAACCAGCAAAGTGTATATATATATTTATAGAGAGAGAAAGAGAGAAAGAGAGAGATTTATCTTAGGTAAATGGCTCACAAGCATGTAGATGCCGACAAGTTCAAGCTGAAAAGTTCGTCTCTGGAGGGGGATGGGGCCCGGAGCCGCCTGGCTTTCGCACACACTGCAGAGGAGTTCAAGCCACAAAGTTCGTCTCTGGAGGAGATGAGGCCCGGAGCCGCCTTGTTCCCGTAAGCACAACAGAGCCGAGAGAATCAAGCTGGCACGCAGCACGCTGGTTGCTGTTCCCAACAAAGGATGAATCCGAAACCTCCAGGGCGAGCGGCGAGCCGCTCACTCAAGGAAGTATATAGTCCGGAATGCCATTCTTCCAGCCTGTCCCTGGGATAGCACTGCAGGCAGGCCACACCCCCGGGGAAACTCCCCCCGGGCAGACTGGCCGCTCAGAACCCAGTCATGTGATCCATCATGGGAACCCCCACTCACAACTGGAGTCCAGCCAAGTTGACACATCTTCAACTATCACAGGCTGATAAACTCAAAGTTGACAAGTTAAAAGGCACAGCCTTGATATTACTAAAACACACGACAGGCCATTGATTGAAGTCCATTAAAAGTCCCAAGAATGGCAGATAATGTGGCAGGCTGCTGAACAATGACTCGGCTATATACAGGATTCAAGCATGCCAATAGCTGAAGACTTTTCTCAAAGTTGCTTTTTATGTACTGGAAGAAGCCCACATACCTAAAGCAACTACTCAGCTACTCCAGATGATTTCACCATGGAGTAAATTACCAATCTCACTATGGGAAATAACTATATCCAGCTGCCCAGCCACTCAAAACCAGGCCCAGCCAAGTTGATACATAACCTTAACTACCACAGTGATCTTGAAAACACCTTAGACACTCCTTCTAGAATGTGCTGCTGAGTGTCCCTGTAAAAATAACCAAATAAGAAAAATAAGAAAAGGTAAATAAGGAAAAACACCTCCATGTTACCAAACAACCAAATTATACCCATGCTCTCTGGTGGCATAGTGCCTAAAGCATTCGACTGCTAACCAGAAACCTATCAGCAACTCCTTGGAAAGAAGACTGAGCAATCTGTGTCTGTAGAGACACTGCCTTGGAAACCCAAGGAGGGGCCGCTATGAGTCAGATCCAACTCAAGGGCAGAGCTAGGTTTTGGTTTTTTGGCTTTGCACTTGAAATAAAAGAGGTGTGGTTCTGAAACCAGACAGGTAGCACTAACTTACTTGGCTTGTTTCACAGAAGCTCTGGTGATTAATCACAGGAAGTGAAAAGTATTGCAACTTGCTCTTGGTTTTCCCATTATCTTCCTGTTGCAGCTCAGCCATAATCACAAAGATCAGAGCCAACACAAATGAAAATGACAGATATGAGCATCTGTACCCAAAAAGGCATCCAAGGTGACCTGCTACCAACAAAGAGGAGAGGGGTAGGAATCCATCATCTCAAAGATGACTGCACAGGAGCCATGTTGACCAAAATGACTCCATCTTGAGACTGCAGCTTCAGGTGCATCTGCCATGCCACTTACCTGCCTCCTTATGAATAATAATACATAATTCCCCAGAATGTCAATGAATGTGTAAAACCTCCTCATTTTTACTTAAGCATGAAAGATCTCTGAGCACTCTGCTCAGGGAGACAGAGCTCTGGAAAATATTCCCTTGTCTCCTTATTTGCTTGCAAATTAAAACAAACAAACAAACAAACAAAAACTGTGCTGAAAACTCTAGTCTACTTGCCTCCGAGTTATTCTTAACCAGAGTACACATAGTAGACCCACTGAGTCTTGAGGCTAAAATTCTAAACAAATATTTTGGTGAGAGTTTGCAGATGACTGAGGGTTCTGCCAGCTTTGCCCAGAACTTCTGACCTTCAGAAATAATTAAGAGTGAGGAAACTAAGAGAAACAACTTTGCACACAAGCCAGCAAACAAGCTGCTTCTCAAATTATCCTTGCCCTTATAATGAGTAAGGAAATAAATTTCCCAAATTTATTTAATAACCTTAATTTTCATGAATTAATTTTAGACATACTTTCAAGACATCAACAATTAGCACAAAAAGAAGAAAATTTGAACATGAGAAAAAGCTAAACTGCTTCCCAAGAAAAGAATAAAAATTAGAAGGAAAGAATTTAATTATTTCTTATCTTTCAAAATACCTAAGCCAACTTAAACATAAATTAATGAACTAAAATAAACTGATTCTTTTCTTGATAATGAGCTTTTAAGACCCACACTGCTCCAGAAAATATTTTTGAAAATATCCTTCACAATCAAATGAAAACCTTTCTAAGACAAAAGAAAAAAGATAAGTAATGTAGAAATTAATGAGATCTAAAATAAGAAAACTACTCTCTTAATACAGTTACCAGAAAGAAGTAGGTGGATCACCAACATTAAAAAAAAAAAAAAAAAAAAAAAAAACCCTGCGGACAAATTTAAGGTTAGATTAAGAAAATAAAAGAAAATGGCAAATGTTTTAATAGACATATATACTAAATAAACTTTACTTCAGCCATAATTATGCTTTGTAATATAATATGTAGCCTTAATTAATTTCCAAGATTTTTAAGTAATTTACTAATATCACAGTAAATTAATAAATATTCATTAAAATTGAAGTTTTTACAATCTTGTTTTTTATGCTACAAAGAAAAGATATGCTAATATTAAAGTTTAATAATAATTTTTTTCATTTTCACCACTTAAAAAGTTGTACAATAAGAAATATGTAACACGACTCCTGGTAAGATGGCAGAATAGGCAGACAAGGTCCACAGACCCTCTTCAACAAAGGAAAGATAAACCAACTGACAGTACAGAAGATAATCTTGGAGCCCTGAGCTTTGAAAGGAAGTATACAGAAGTGAATTAGGCACCAACCAGTGGAAAAATCTGAACAAAAACAGTGAGTACAGAGACAGTCAGAGCAGTGGACCATCAGCTACTCTGACAAGACCAACAGCCTGAATATTTCCAAGTGGTGTTGGGTCCTGAGAATTGAGCTAAAGATCAGCCCTGGTCACCAAGGGCTACAGGGACAACAGTGCCGGTGGCCTATGACTAGGAAGGGAAACATCAAGGAGGAAGACAACCTGAGCTTAGGACTTTTGGCTGTCTGGAGGGAACAGTCATTTTATTGTTTACATGTAGCTGCAATTGTGGATATTTAAAGTGACAGCATTTTCATTCACATTCCAGGGACCTATGAATAGGCTCCATTTGCCTAGAATGGAAGAGACATATGGGAGGCAGACAAAGGGAAAGGAGACAGGTGGTGAGTGTATAAGTGCTGCCAAGTAGCAAATAGAGGAGCACAGCACAGTACCCTGCTTACACAGATAACAAGCAGACAAAGTAAAGAAAATGAAAATCAAGGGCAAGTCACTCCAAAATACAATGACCAATTAAATATAAACACAAAAATGTCACAATGCCTCAGAGACAACAGAACATCACAGTCAACACAAAAAGTAAAATAAAGCAGGAGAAACAAGGGACCAGGATACAGA
>NW_006921912.1:3208763-3210735 GCF_000298275.1 Orycteropus afer afer | reverse complement strand
CAACAAACCCCAAACAGAAAAGATCCCAAAAGAAAATCACCAAGACATATCACCATCAAACTCATCAAAACCAAGAACAAAGAAAGAATCCTAAAAGCAGCCTGGGAAAAATGAAAAGTTACCTACAAGGGGCAGTCAATAAGAATAAGCTCAGATTTCTCAGCAGAAACCATGCTAGGCAAGAAGACAATGGGATGGTGTATATAAAACCCGAAAGAGAAAATTTTCCAACCAAGAATTATATACCCAGCAAAATTGTCCCTCAAATATGATGGTGAAATTAGGACATTTCTAGATAAGCAGAAATTAAGGGAATTTTTTAAAACTAGACCAACCTTACGAGAGATGCTAAAGGGAGTTCTTTGGACAGAGAACCAAGAGCAGTAACAACAACTGGCCATTAACACATATGGTGACATAACACAGAAACCAACCCAATTTTAGAAATATCCAAAGTAAATAAGTCTACAAGATTGTAAACATGGAACCAGAGTCACCAATTGACAAATGAAGACAACTACAAACCAAAAAGAGAGAAAAAACTGTATGGTTACAGAACTTCTAAATGGTAAGGAAGTCAAGACAACTACAAGATAGAATGGACTGTTCTAAACTTGGAAAGAAATATAAATCACAGAGTAACCTCAAAGAAAAAATGATAAATCTTCACATCAAAATAAAAAAGAGGACCGGCACAAATATTTAGCAAATATTAAAACAATAGCAATGAAGGAAGTGATAATACAACTCATAAAGAAAACGAGTCCTGTACAGAAAATTATATGGAAGAAAGAAATCAACACCATGAAAAAGCACATACAAAATGAGAGTAACAACTTCATACTTGTTGATAATTACATATATGACAAGGGACTTATCTCTAAAATTAATAGAAAACTCCAATACCTCAACAACAAAAAGATTAGCAATCCAGTTAGAAAATGGGCAGAAAACACGAATGGACACTTCACCAAAGAGGATATTCCGGAGAACAGCAAATACATGAAGAAATGATCATGATCATTAGCCATCATAGAGATGCGAATCTAAACAACAATGAGATAACATCTCACCCCAGCACTAATGGCAAAGTTCAACAAGACAGAAAATTGTGGATGCTGGCGAGGATGTGGAGAGATTGGGACTCTCATCTACTGGTGGTGGTACTCTCAAATGATACAACCACTGTGGAAAACAGTATGGTGATTCCTTAAAAAGCTGGAATTAGAAATACCATTTCACCCAGCAATCTCATTAGTAGGTAACTATCCTAAAGAAGTGAGATCCAGGGTAAGAACAGATATATGCACATCCATGTTCATTGAAGCACTATTTGTATAGCAAAAAGATGGAAACAACCTACATGCACATGAACAGAAGAATGGCTAACCAAACTGTGGTACGTACACACAATGGAATACTATGCCACCCTAAAGAATAATGTAGAATCTGCAAAATACTTCATAACATTGATGAACTTGGAGGACATTATGCTGAGTGAAATAAGTCAATCAGAGAAGGACAAATATAGTATTGGTTCATTATTATAAGAAGTCAAGGAAAGGTTTATATAGGGAACAGAACTTTGTTGCTTACTAGGGGAGGGAGGAGAGGGGAGGGAACACTGCAAAAAAGAAAAGCTTTGATCCAAGTCACTTTAGTTTTGTGTATTTCATGTATATAAATTATATTTCAATAAAATGCATTTTTAAAAAAAGAAATGTGTAACAAATGCAAGAAATTTTTAAAGTTTTTGAAAGAAAATATATGGTGTTTAAAACCCAGCGAGATGCACCTGGTGCATAGGTAACAGCCCAGTTTATAGACAGTTTATAGACTGAGACAGAATAGGAAGAAGGAAGAGGCCGTCCCCTTCTGAAAGAATTGGCCAGGGAAAACCTTATGAATAGCAAAGAAACGCTGTTTGGTACATTACCGTGCAACTTTAGGAATAGTCCGTTTAGGCTAAAAG
>NW_006921912.1:3190440-3205905 GCF_000298275.1 Orycteropus afer afer | reverse complement strand
GGGATTGTGGGGCTGGCGCGGGATCGGACAGTGTTTCGTTCTGCTGTGCATGGGGTCGCTATGAGTTGGAAACTACTCGACGGCACTTAACAACAACATAACAACAACAACAGTCAAAGTTCTTATTTCCTTCAGCTAAAAATTTAATTGGTTAATTGAAGATAAGCAACACAGACCCCCTCCAACAAAGAAAAGAAAAACCAATTGACAGAGATAAAGAAGATAATCCTGGAGCCCTGAGCTTTGACAGGAACTCTACAGAAGTGGATTAGGCACCAACTAGCGGAAAAACCTGAATGAAAACAGTGAGTACAGAGACAGTTGGAGCTGCAGACTGTCAGCTACTCTGACAGGACCAGCAGCCTGAATATTTCCAAGTGGTATTGGGACCTAAGAATTGACCTAAAGATCATCCCTGGTCACCAAGGGCTGCAGAGATGACTGTGCTTGTGGCCTGTGACTAGGAAGGGAAACAGCAAGGAGGGAGACTAGCTGAGCTGTGGACTTTCCACTGTCCAGAGGGTGCAGCCATTTTGATTGCTTACACATGGCAGCTAATTTGGATATTTAAAGTGACCAAGGGTGCAGCCATTTTGAATGTTTACAAGAGGCAGCCACTTTGGATATTTAAAGTGTTGGAGGGCACAGCCATTTTGAATGTTTAGAAGCAGTGGCCATTTTGGATATTTAAAGTGACTAAGGGCACAGCCATGTTCAACCTTTACAAGTGGCAACCATTTTGCATTTTAAAGGGACAGCATTCTCATTCAGATTCCAGGGACTTAAGAATAGGTTATGTTTGCCCAGTTCGGCAGAGACATCTGACAGGCTGACAATAGGAAAGGAGACAGGTGGTGAGTGTATGAGTGCTGTCAACTAGTGAATACAGGAGCACAGTGCCCTGCTTGCGTAGATAACATACAATGAAAACTCAAATTATGGGCAAGTCACTTTAACATACAATCACCAATTAAATATAAACACATAAATGTCACAATGCCTTGGAGACAACAGAGCATCACAGTCCACACAAAGAAGTAAGATAAAGCAGGAGAAGCAAGGGACAGGATACAGACCCAAACACATCCCTGAGGAAAACACACCATTGGAACTCCCTGATAAGGAATTCAAAAGAATTATATTTAGGTATCTTCAACAAATTGAGAGACAGATCAAGGAAAACACACAGAAAACCCAAGAACAATTTCAAAACACAATATAAGAACAAAATGACAAAATAAAAGAAAAATTAGAAATGATTCAAAATCTACACACAGAAATCTAGAAGATTAATACTAAATTTTCAGAAATAGATAAGACTTTGAATGGGCAAAGGAGCAGAATTAAATCAATGGAATACAGAAGCAGTGAGATTGGAGGCAAATGCCTGAATACTTCTTTAAAAAAGGGATCAATCAGAAAAAAAGATCAAAACAAAATGAAGAAAGCCTAAGGTTCATGTGGGATACCATCAAAAGGAATAACCTATATGTAATCAGAATTCCAGAACAGGAAGAGACAAATAAAACCACAGAGAAAATTGTTGACAATTTGTTGGAAGAGAATTTTCCTGGTATGATGAAAGATGAGAATATATTCATTCAGGAAGTCCAAGGAACCCCAAACAGGACAGACCCCAAAAGCAAATCACCCAGACATATCATCATCAAACTTACCAAAAACAAAAACAAAGAAAGAATCATGAGAGCAGCACAGGGAAAACAAAAAGTTACCTACAAGGGGCAACCAATAAGACTAAACTCAGATTTCTCAGCAGAAACCATGCAGGCAAGAAGACAATGGGATGGTATATATAAAACCATGAAAGAGAAAAATTTCCAACCAAGAATTACGTACCCAGCAAAACTGTCCCTCGGATATGATGGTGAAATTAGGACATTTTCAGATAAGCAGAAATTAAGGGAATTTGTTAAAACCAGACCAACCTTACAAGAGATGCTAAAGGAAGCCCTTTGGACAGAGAAACAACAGCCAACAACAACTGACCATTAACACACATGATGATATAACCCTGAAACCAACTGAGCTATGGAAGTATCCAAAATAAATAAGCCTACAAGATTGTAAACAGGGAACCAGAGACGTCAATTGACAAATGTGGACAACTACAAACCAAAAAGAGGGAAAAAACTGTGTTGTTACAGAACTTCTAGATGGTAGGGAAGTCAAGACAACTGTAAGATAGAACAGACTGTTCTAAACTTGGAAAGAAAACTATAAATCACAAGGTAACCTCAAAGGAAAATGGTAAACCTTCACATCAAAAAAGAGGACCACCATAAATATTCAACAAATACTAAAACAATAGCAATGAAGGAAGTGATAGTATGATTCATAAACAATGAGATCAGCATAGAAAATTATATGGAACAAAGAAATAGATACCATGAAAAAGCACATAACAAAAATGGCAGCAACAAATTCATATTTGCTGATAATTACATATCTGGCAAGGGATTTATCTCTAAGATTTATAGCAAAAGAGCGGATGACCAAACTATGGTACATACACATAATGGAATGCTATGTAGCACTAAAGAATAATGTAGTCTGCAAAACACCACATAATATGGATGAACTTGGTGGATATTACGCTGAGTGAAATAAGTCAATAACAGAGGGACAAATACAGTATTAGTTTGTTGTTGTAGAGGGTCAAGGAAAGGTTTATATATGGAGGGAAACTTTCTTTGTTGGTTGCCAGGGGTTGGAAGGGAAGGGAGGGAACACTGAAAAAAAAAAAAATGCATTGACACATGTCACTTTAGTATTGTATATTTCATTATACATAAATTATATTTCAATAAAATGCATTTAAAAAGAGAAAGCAATGGGATGGTATATGTAAAACCCTGAAAGAGAAAAATTTTCAACCAAGAATTACATACATGGCAAAATTGTCCCTCAAATATGATGGTGAAATTAGGAGATTCCCAGATAAGCAGAAACTAAGGGCATTTGTCAAAGCCAGACCAACCTGGGGGGGGGGCATAACCTATAGCAGAGCCAGTAACCAATGTACCTGCTTCTAGATTCAAGTAATTCTGAATCCTTTAGTTAGTCTTGTCAGCAATTCTTATCTCTGAGCTTGTTAAAAATTACATTAAATTAAATTAATTTGTTAATTGATGAAAATTTTGAGAGCTACCCTTTAGAATATTCTGTTCAGCTCTTTTATTTCATCATTTCTTCCATTTGCTTCAGCTATTCTCCATTCAAGACCAAGTTTAGGAGTCTCCTCTGACATCCATTTTGGTCTTTTCTTGTCTTTTTAATTACCTTTTGCTTTCCTCAAGTATGATATTATTGATGTCATCCCACAGCTTGTCTGGGCCCCATCATTGGTGTTCAGTGCATTAAATCTATTCTTCAGATGGTCTCTAAACTCAGGTGGAATATAATCAAGATCATATTTTGGCTTTCAAGGACTTGTGTGAATTTTCTTCAGCTTTAACTTGAGCATACATATGAGCAATTGATTTTCTATTCCACAGTCAGCTGACCTTGTTTTGGCTGATAGTACTGATCTTCTACATCATCTCTTTTCACACACATAGTCTGTTTGATTCCTGTGTATTCCATCTGCTGTGTATTTCATGTGTATTCTGTAACTGCCAAATCACATCCTTACATAATTGCCAAATTACATCATTATATAACTGGCAAACATCTGAGAATCATGGCCCAGCGAAGTTGACACATAGCCAGGATTGCACTCACCTTGTACCTTGGCATTTGTTACTGACAGACAATGTCATTAATGCACAAAATAGTCAGATAGTAGATTTTTTACTATTGTGGTAAACGTGAAATGTTGGATAATGAGATAGTCTAAAAACAAGGAGTAGGTATATATGTATTAATATGGTGTAGAAAACATATTTTAAACATATTTCACTTGGAATTTTACTATTTTTGCCATTATTCTTTATATTAAGTCTGAAATTTCATCATAAAACTCAATAAAGATTAATTTTGTCATTTATCAAAAGCCATACAATCAATATTTATATAACCAGAGTGAAGAGGGGCCTAATGGAGTGATGGACTTCATTAATTCATGGTGAGATGATCTGCTTTATGTGTATATTTATTTGTTAGAATGCGTGTTCCATGAGTACTGGGACAATGTCTGAATAGTCCAGACATTGTCAAATACAGGGACCAGTACATTATAGCTATTTCTTCCATGGTTAATTTTTTTTAAAGGAGGTGGCAGACGCCAACATACAGAAATCAGCAGATGTGTGTAGGAAGTGGAAATGAAAGGCAAAGGAGGTGGGATTCTGTGTCAGGAGCTGGTAGCAGAGCCTTGATCAATGTATCTATACTTCCATAGACTGGTTGCTGAGCCATGGAGAAAGAGAGCAGCAGGAAAACTAGCAGAAACCCATGGGCATGAGCAGCATTTCCCTCCTCTCCAGAGCAATTTTGATGGAGGTGGTTTGCAGGAGGGGACAGAGAATACCTGGGGAACAGTGATACTACCACTGAGATGGACTGGTTCCTGAGCACAACTAAATCCTTCTGGACGCTCCCAGATATTGTTAAGGAAATTTCACAGGTACTGAATTCCTGCATGTGGAAGTACATGCAGATGGAAATTATCTATTTTAATAACTCATAAAAAAAAAGTTCCTGTGAAGTCATTTCCAAGTTTGTTATGTGTGTCAAAGTAGAATTATGCTCCATAGAGTTTTCAATCAATGGCATCAGTAGCTCATGGTGGGAGGGTAGACAACATCCCTGACATTATCAGAGAGGTCCTTGTTAGGTGCCATCAAGTAGGCTCCAACTCACAGTGACCCCATGTACAACAGAGAAAACACTGCCCAGTCATGTGTAGTCCTCACAATCCTTGCTATATTTGAGCCCATTGTTGCAGCCACTGTGTCAATACATCTTGTTGAGGGTCTTCTCCTTTTTCACTGACCCTCTACTTTACCAAGCATGATATCCTTCACCAGGTAATGGTTCCTTTGGACAACATGAACAAAGTAGGTGACACAAACTCTGGTCATTCTTGCTTCCAAGGAGCATTCTGTCTGCAATTCTTCCAGGTCAGATTTGTTCTTTCTCCCCTGGTACTTCCAGTATCCTTCACCAACACCATAGTTCAAAGACATCTTCAGTCTTCCATACTCATTGCCCAGCTTTCACATGCATATGGGGCAATTGAAATTACTATGGCTTGGATTAGGCGCACCTTGGATTAGGTGCAGTCTTCAAAGTGATGTTTTTGTGTCTCAGCACTTTAAAGAGATATTTTTCAGAAGATTTTCCCAGTACGACATCTGATTTCTTCACTGCTGCTTCAATGGGTGTTGTTTGTGAAAACAAGTAAAATGAAATTTTTGACAACTTAAATCTTTTCTCCATTTATCACAGTGTTGCTTATTGGTCTGTTGTCATGTGCCATCAAGTCATCTCTGACTCCTAACAACCTTTTGTACAACAGAACAAAACATTGACTGGTCCTGCGCTAGCCCCTCAACCTTTACTATACCTGAGCCCATCGCTGCAGCCACTGTGTCAATTGATCTTGTTAAGGGTCTTCCTCTCCTTCATTGACCCTCCTACTTTACCAAGCATGACAGAGAATGGTCCCTTCTGACAACACGACCAAAGTAGGTGAGATGAAGTCTGGCCATTCTCACGTCAAATTAACATTCCAGCTGCACCACTTCCAGGACAAATTTGTTAGTTCTTTTAGCAGTCCACCATACTTTCAGCATTCTTTGCCAACTCCACAGCTCAAAAGCATCAACTCTTCTTTGGTCTTCCTTATTCACTGTCCAACTCTCACATGCATATGAGGTGATTGAAAATACCATGGCTTGGGTTAGGCACATCTTAGTCTTCAGGGAGATATCTTTGCTCTTCAGCACTTGAAAGAGGTCTTTTGCAACAGATTTGCCCAATGCAATACACCTTTGGTTGTCTTGACTGCTGCTTCCTTTGGCATTGATTGTAGAACCAAGTAATATGAAGTCTTTGACAACTTCAATCTTTTCTCCATCTATCATGATGCTTATTGCTGCCAGTGTAAGGATTTTTGTTTTCTTTATATTGAGATGAAATCCATACTGCAGAGTGTAATCTTTAATTTTCATCAGTAGGTACTCCAAGTCATCCTCACTTTCAGCAAGCAAGGTTATGCCGTCTGCATATCACAGGTTGTTAGTGAGCCTTCCTCCAATCTGATGCTGTGTTCTTCTTCACATAGTCCAGCTTCTTGGATTATTTGCTCAGCATACAGATTGGATAAGTATGGTGAAAGGATACACCCCTGACACACTCTCTTCCTGATCTTAAACCATGCAGTATCCCCTTTTTCTGTTTAAACAACAGTCTCTTGGTCTACGTACAGGTTCCTGATGAGCACAATTAAGTGTTCTGAGTTTCCATTCTTTTTAATGTTATCCACAATTGAACACCTTTGCATACTAAATAAAACACAAGTAAACATCTTCCTTGCATTCTTTCCTTTGAACCAAAATCCATCTAACATCAGCAATGATATCCCTCGCTCCATGTCCCCTTCTAAATTCATCTTGCATTTTTGTAAGTTTCCTATCAATATACTGCTGCAACCATTTTTTAATTATCTTCAGTAAGATTTTACTTGCACGTGATATCAATTATATTGTTTGATAATTTCCACATTCTGTGGGAGCGCCTTTTTTTGGAATGAGTACAAGTATAGATATCTTCCAAATCTCTTGGCATAGCTGAGTGAGTGCCTCCAGTGTGGCATCCATTTGTTGAAACTTCTCAATGGATAGTCTGTCAATTCCCAGAGCCTTGTTTTTCACCAATTCCTTTAGTGCACTTTTGACTTCTTCCTTCAATACCATTGGTTCTTGATCATATGCCCAATTCTTTTTGTATAGTGACTCTGTGTATTTCTTTCATCTTCTTTTGATGTTTCCTGCATCATTCAACATAATGCCCACGGAATCTTTTAATATTGCAACTCAAGGCTTAAGCTTTTTCCTCAGTTGTTTCAGCTTGAGAAATGCCAAGTGTGTTCCTCCCTTTTGGTTTTCTAACTCCAGTTCTTTGCACATTTCATTATAATAATTGACTTTGCCTTCTTGAGCTGCTCTTTGAAATCTGTTCAGCTCTTTTATCCTGTCAATTCTTCCATTTGCTTTAGCTACTCTCCATTCAAGGGCAAATTTCAAAGTCTCTCTTGACTT
Source organism: Orycteropus afer afer (assembly GCF_000298275.1). Taxonomy (NCBI): domain Eukaryota; kingdom Metazoa; phylum Chordata; class Mammalia; order Tubulidentata; family Orycteropodidae; genus Orycteropus; species Orycteropus afer. The sequence goes on along the minus strand of NW_006921912.1, from coordinate 3,198,682 downwards.
CCACTTTTGTCTTTTCTTCCTTTCTTGTCTTTTGAATGAACTTTTTGGTTTCTTCATGGATGATGTCCTTGATATCATCCCACAATTCTTCTCGTTTTTGGTCATTGGTGTTCAATGCATCAAATCTATTCTTTAGATGGACTCTAAATTCAGGAGGGATATAACCAAGGTCATATTTTGGTTCTCATGGACTTCTTTTAGTTGTCTTCAGCTTCAACTTGAACTTGCATATGAGCAGTTGACGGTCTATTTGACAATCAGCTCCTGGCCTTATTTTAGCTGAAAATATTGAACTTCTCCATTGCCTTTTGCCACAGACATAGTCAATCTGATTCCTATGTACTCTGCCTGGTGAAGTCCATGTGTATAGCAGCCGTTTGTGTTGTTGAAAAAGGTATTTACAGTGAATAAGTCGTTGGTCTTGCAAAATTCTATCATGCAATCTTCAGCTTTATTTCTGTCACCTATGCCATATTTTTCAACTACCAGTGATTCTTCTTTGTTTCCAACTTTTGCATTCCAATCACCCGTATTAATGAACACATCTTGATATATTCTCTCAATTTCAGACTGCAGAAGTTGGTAAAAATCTTCACTCTTCATCTTTGGTGGTTAGTGTGTACTTTGAATAATAGGATTATTAACTGGTCTTCCTTGCAGGAGTATGAATATTATCCAATCACTGACAGAATTGTACTTCAAGATAGTTCTTGATACATTCTTTGTGATGATGAATGTTATACCATTCTTCTTCAATTTGTCATTTCTGGCATAGTCAGATAAGGGGTATAGGGACTACAGTGTTCTCTCATAGGATATCTGAGAGCACCTCAGCCTAAAGACTTCTAACTCCATGTGATCATCTGATTCAAAATGGCCAAAACAAGTCCATTTCAGCTTACTAACGCCTAGGATATTGATCTTTATGCGTTCTGTTTCATTTTTGACAACTTCCCATTTTCCTAGATTCATATTTTGTACATTCCATGTTCCAATTATTAATGAATGTTTGCAGCTGTTTCTTCACATCTTGCGACTTGCCACATCAGCACATGGGGGTCTCAAAAACTTTGCTCTATCCACACAATTAAGGTCAGCAATACTCCAAGGTGGCAGCTCTTGTCCAGTCATATTTTGAGTGTCTTCCAATCTGAGAGGCTCATCTTCCACATATCTATCACACAGTTTCAGGACTATTCATAAAGTTTTCCAGTAATATATCGGAGTGTTTCACTGTTATTCATAAGGTTTTCACCGACCAGTTCTTTGAAGAGTGGATGGCCTCTTCCTTCTTCTGAGTCTGTCTTAGTCTGGAAGCTCTGATGAATTGTGCCTACCACGAGTAACCCTGTCAGCATTTGAAACACCAGTGGCATACCTTCCAGCCTCATAGCAACATGCAAGCCACCACAGTACAACAAATTGACAGACAAGTTTGTCTCCCTTAGCTGTTCCAAATGCTCTGATCGTGTCCTCGTCTCTCTTGCCCTGCTCACTTACCTGGCCTGCCCCCTGGTATAAACACTCACCTTCCATTGGTGCCAGGCTGGCTTACTATGTCCTGCCCCCAGGGCAGCTCCACACATGCAAGCACCTGCCTTTCACTAGTCCTGGGGCTGGTCTAATTGTGAGGATTTTTGCTTTCTTTATGTTGAGGTGTAATCCATACTGAAGACTGTAGTCTTTGATATTCATCAGTACATGCTTCAAGTCATCTTCACTTTCAGCAAGCAAGATTGTGTCATCTGGATATTATTGATTGTTAATGAGTCTTCTTCCTATCCTGATGTTATATTTTTTTTCATATGGTACAGCTTCTCAGTTTATTTGCTTAGCATATTGATTAAATAAGTATGGTGAAAGGATACATCTCTGAAGCACATCCTTTTAAACCAGGGTGTATCCCCTTGTTCTTTTCAAATGACAGCCTCTTGGTCTATGTACAGGTTCCTCATGAGCACAATGAAGTGTTCTGAAATTCTCATTCTTTGCAATATTATATATAATTTGTTATGATCCGCATGGTCAAATGCTTTTGCATAGTCTAAGAAACACAGGTAAACATATTTCTGATATTGTTTGTTTTCAGCCAAGATCCATCTGACATCAACAATGATAGCCCTTGTTCCACATCCTCTTCTGAACCCACCTTGAATTCCTGTCAATGTACTGCAACTATTTTTGAATAATTTTCATCAAAATTTTACTTGCATGTGATATTAATGATATTGTTCAATAATTTCTGCATTCCTGTTGGATCATTTTTCTTTTGAATGGGCACAAATATTTATCTTTTCCAGTCAATCTAGGTAGCTGTCTTCCAAATTTCTTGGCATAAATGAATAAGTGCCTTCAGCACTGAATATGTTTGTTGAAACATCACAATGTGTATTAAGTCAATTCCTGGAAATCTGGTTTTGCCAATTCCTTCAGTGCATCTTGGACTTATTCCTTCAATGACATTGGTTCTTCATTATGTCAGAGGTGACATCAAAATCACCCAATCAAAGTGACCCCAGGGTCTGCAGTGGCAGTGGCAGCTTCAGCAGGCACGCTGATGTTGCAGGGGGAAGGGCTGCCATGGCAGTGGTATCACTAGGTGTGATGTTACTCCTATGTAACCAATGTAGTAAATTCATCACCACCACCACCACCCAGTGCAGAAACCCATCTCCTCCATCACCTGCCAGTCAAGGTACAGGAAGATAGGTTATTATACCTACCATTGGGTAGAGAGGAAGGTCTCTTCCTTGGCCAGTGGGAGAGGAAAAGAGTTGTGAGTAGCCATAGAGGGTGGGCCAGGAGGGGTGAGGCCATGCAGCTCAGCACTTGGTCCTGAGTAAGACAGGGTGGGGGCTGTGCCATTACACCCACAAGGGAGGGTTCACCAGCCAGCCCACCCATAGAGGATGATTGGCACCATGTGTTACCACACTAGGTGACAACAACCCTAGTGATGCCGCTGTTTTCAATAGTTGATTTTTTAGAACTAAATTGCCAGGTCTTTCTTCCAAGGAACACTTAAGTGGGTTTGAACCTCTAAACTTTCCATCAATAGCCAACCACTTAATTATTTTTACCACCCATGGATTAAGGGGTCATTAATGGCTTAAAAATTTTAGGATTAGAAATATAGTATAACACCCCCATCCATGGTAAGATACCTTTTAAGACACTTCTGGCAGAGAATCATTCAGCTTTTGCCTGGATATTTCTAGCCATGGTCACTTAGAGGAAGGATCATCTTCAGCTTCTCAGATTATAGATAGCAGGGATCTGAAAGAAAGTATTTTTAAGCAGGCATCAAGCATCTGCAAACTCCACAGACACTTTGAGATGCTGTAAATAAGTAAAACACTGATTATTTTAATCCACAAAATATTTATTAAGTATCTATGGAAGAGAAGAATTATATTTAAAAAGTGCATGACACTCTCTTTCATTTCCCTCAAGAAATTAACTGATTTTGGGAGGGGGAATCCTCCAATAACATGCAATCACATCATTTTTAGAAGAAAATACAGTGTAATGTTTTGAAACATCTAAACTTATTTTATAAAAATGTGCTACAGAAATTTTAATTAGAGTATTTACAAAAGTTTTTAAATGTGATTTTTTTAAAAAATTGCCATGTCATCACAAGAACACAGTTACAAATCACAAGAGAAGTTTAAAAAAACCCACTGCCATAGAGTCCATTCCAACTCATAGCGACCCTATAGGACAGAGTGGAACTGCCCCAGAGAGTTTCCAAGGCTGTAAATATTTACAGAAGCAGACTTTTACATCTTTCTCATGAATCTTTTGGGTATCAGCCAACTACTTTAACTAGCCTCCTCAAAAGAAGCATCCCCAAAAAACCCACTCACTGCCATCAAATCTGATTCATAGTGATTCCCAATGAGCTTCCAAGGCTGTAAATCTTTACAGAAACAAACTGCCTCATCTTTCTTCCACAGAGTGGCTGGTGGGTTTGAACCACCAGCCTTCTTGTTAGTAGTCAAATACCTTAACCACTACACTACCAGAGGTTCTCAAAAGAAGTTTCCAAAACCAAACCAAACTCACTGCTGTCAAATCGATTCTGACTCAAAGTGAGCCGTCCTTGGGCTTCCGAGGGGACATCTGTACAGAAGTAGATAGCCTAGTCTTCCGTCCAAGGAGTGGCTGGTGGATTTGAACCTCCAGCTCTCTGCTTAGCAGTCCAATGCCTTAGACATTACACTGCCAGAGTTCCCAGGAGAGGCTTTGTTGTTATTAATGTGCTGTTGAGTCAGACCCGACTTATAACGACCCCTCCTGGGTTTCTGATGTGGTATCACTATGGAAGTAGATTGCCCAACCTTCCTTCTGAGGAGTGGCTGGTGGGTTTGAACCACCAGCCTTCTGGTTAGCAGTCAAGTGCCTTAGGCACTATGCTACCAGGAGTGACTTGGGGACTTCAAAACACTGAACCAGGCAGTTCAATAAGCAGCCACTGGGTTGTGCTGGTGGCTCAGTCATGTTTAAACTGCAAAATAGAATATTGCTTGAGATTCATGTTTTTCAACCCTCACGATACTCTAAAACACATAGCCATGGATTTTACATAACTCCTTATGTAAAAATTTCAACTCCTTATTAAAACACACCAACTTTAAAATAAGAGGAAGATGGTTTAAAGCAAAATTGAAATTGAACAAGGAGTCCCTGGATGGTGCAAATGGTTAAGTGCTAAACTGGCTGGTGGTTTGAATGAATCCAGCCAGAGGTGCCTCAGAAGGCAGGCCTGGCGATCTGCTTATAAAAGGTCACAGCTTGGAAAACCCTAAGGAGCAGTACTACTGTGTGCACACGGGGTCACCATAAGTACCAATCATAAGTTCAACTTACCAGTTGAAAACAGAAGAATGTAAATTCCACAACCAAAAGTATATTTTGTAGTTTTGTTTACTACTTTATCCCCCAATACCTAGAACATAATGGAAGCAGAATAAATTTTTGTTGAATGAATGAGCTATTTAATGAATTAATAATTATATATCAGCTATTTGCAGAAAATGCTATGAACATAAATATTAGGTATGTTTTGGCATATTTCTTTTCTGATTTTAAATGGGTTACCAATACATTCTATGATCTAAATATATACCTATAAACCAATGTTTTCAACCTCTTAAAATCCATTTGATGAAAATTTAGATTTTACAAATCCCTCAAGACTATATTATATACCTAAAGGAATATCCTTTAAAATAAATTATGTTAAGAAGATAGACTGTATCTTCACCAGAGTTGTTGTTGTTGTTAAGTGCCGTGGAGTCGTTTCTGACTCATAGCGACCCCATGCACAGCAGAACGAAACACTGCCCGATCCCGTGCCAGCCCCACAATCCCTGCTATACTTGAGCCCATCATCGCAGGCCCCGTATCAATCCATCTCGTTGAAGGCCTCCCCCTCTTTCGTTGACCCTCCACCCTACCAAGCATGACATCCTTCTCCAGGGAATGATCCCTTCTGACAACATGACCAAAATAGGTGAGACAAAGTCTGGCCATTCTTGCTTCCAAGGAGCATTCTGGCTGCACTTCCTCCAGGACAGATCTGTTAGTTCTTTTAGCAGTCCGTGGTACTTTTCAGCATTCTTCACCAGCACCACAACTCAAAAACATCAACTCTTCTTCGGTCTTCCTTATTCATTGTCCAGCTCTCACATGCATACAAGGTAATTGGAAATATCATGGCTTGTGACTACTCACCAGAGTACTATATATTAAGTTGCATTGTGAAATTATTTGTACTTATTTTATTTTCAGTACACAGATTTATCTGTTAAGAAATCATGTTTTTAACTATACCTCATATCCCTAGAGATTCTGACATATTCCCAGAATGAGGTTGGCCCATCTCCCAACATTGTGAAATTTACTGTTATGACTTAACTAGTTAAATGTTTCTTTGTAGTCAAGTTTGTTCATCCAGCTCTCTAGACAAACTTCTAAAGGATCGTGTGTGTGTGTGTGTGTGTATGTGTGTACTTTGGTAATTACACAAAAGAGATTAGATCTCACTTAGAGGAATTTGGGGTCCCAGGGTAGTACAAATGGTTAATGTGCTTGGATGCCAGTCTAAAGACTGGAGGTTGGAGTCCACCCAGGGGTGCTTCAGAAGAAATGCCAAGCAATCTATTTCTGAAAAATTAACCATTGAAAACTCTGTGGAGCCCATTTCTACTTTGGTCACCCGGTGCATTTAGAACACGATTTCTGTGACCCTTCTCATGTTGATTCTCAAACAATTATTCATGTTGTCACCCTCTCCTCTCCTCTCATACATCTTTATTTCATATTCTCATTTCTTTCCATGCTTTTCTGGAAGGAAATGTGTATTAGTGCAAAAAAGCACCAAGAGTTGAGGCAAAATAAAGGAGGTTTAAAAGTGAAATGTGCCATGTTTTGGTAACCTACAGCTGATTATTTGACTCTGAGTCCCAATGTGCTCCTCTGTAAAATATGACAACCAGAAGTTATTTCTGCTTCCCAAGAAGCAAAAAACTTAAGTGAACACTGCATGGAAAAGTATTCAACCCACTCCTAAGAAATTTCTCTGCCACATTTCTGTTCTTTTTAAAAGAAGAAGAAAAGATCTTCTTTTCTTCATTTGCACTAAGGAGTTCTAAGAAAACAAAGAAACTTCATGCTGCAAAAAGTCATTTGGTCCTAAACTAAGAAAAGTATGTTGTGCCTTTTGTTCTGTCAATTATGGTTCCCAGAATATTTTTCAAAACTTGGAAACAGCCAGGAGATAAAAGGAGTTATAAATACCCACGAACAAGATAGTGATAATGTTACATTTTACTTAATATAGCATGAATTTCTTAGGGGCAGAAAAGAATTTCAACAAATAAAGTGGTCTGTGAATTCTGTCCAAAGAGGGTGGGCAGTTTGATGACCATAATATATTCCTAGAAATAAAAATAAATGAAAAAGAGGCAACAGAGTTTTTAGTTCCAATTGGAAGGGGGAAAAAAAATTCCAATCTTCAAATTGGCTCTGTCATGTCCTATTTGCTTTAAAAATGAATAATGAAATTTAATCAGTATCTTTTTAGTATCTATGGAGATGATCACATGATTTTTCTCGTCAGCTCCACTGACAAATAAATCATATTAACAGGTTTCCATGTTGAATCATCAGTCATTCATGGAAGAAACCCCATTGAGATATGGCAACCTTTTATTTTTTTATTTACTCATGTTTCACGTAAAGTTTCTGTATAGATATTTAAGTGAGGTTAGTTTGTAATTTTCTTGTCAGATTTTGGCATCAATATTATGCTGAATCAATCAAAATAATTTGAAACTTTTTCTTCTTTTTCTAGACTCTGGACCAATTTAAATAGTATTGGAATGATCTTCTTTAGTAAAAATTTTCCTGGAAACCATCTGGAACTGGTAAATTTTACAATATAACTGACAACATTTTTTATTTCTTCAATGGAATTGGACTCTAAATTTTCTCTTTGTTCCAGAACTAGTTTTATTAAGTAAGATTTTCCTAGAAAATGGCCTATCTCATCCAGGTTTATTCATTTGAATTGTGTTGAACTCTGAACAAAGTAGTTTATTTTCACTTTTTTATTCCCTTTGCTTCTATTATTTCCCCTTTTATATCTTACTTTTGGAATTTGTGTATTCTCCTTTTATTCTCAATTAGGATTGCTAGTAGTTGAATTGCTTCATTGCTTTGCTTTCAAATAACTAGCTGTTGAATTTATTTATTAAATCTACTATATTTCTTGTTTTCTAGTACAATTATTCTGCTTGTAATTTTCTTAATTCTTACTAATTTTCTTCAGCTTATTTTATTGTTTCTTTTCATAACTGGTTGAGTAGTATTTAATTCAGTTTCATCATTTGTTTATTGCTACAGTATTTAAAGTTATGAATTATTTTTATGATTTTATGTGACCATATCTCAAAAGTTTTGAAATGTTGCATTTTTATTTTCTTTCTGTAGATATTCTGCAATTTTTCATTTTTCTTTGACCTAGAAATAGCTTAAAAGAAAGTTCTTATTATCCATAAAAATTTGGGTTTTTGTTGTCTTTTTGTTGTTTTAATTTTATTGCACAGTGATAAGAAAATACTGTACAATACATTTTGAATATATGAAATTTATTGAAGCTTTCTTTTGTGATCTAATACCCACTCAATTTATGTGACTATTTCCTGGACTCTGGTTAAGAAAGTATATTTCTAGT
>NW_006921912.1:3147228-3190079 GCF_000298275.1 Orycteropus afer afer | reverse complement strand
TGGGCAATCCTACTTCCGTAGTGATACTGCCTCGGAAACCCAAGGAGGGGTCGCTATGAGTCGGGGCCGACTCCACGGCAAACAACAACAACATATATGTGTATATATATATATGGTAATCTTATATCCTTTCCCTCTCTCTTTTTCTGTAATCATTTTTTTTTTTACCATAAATTGAGAGAGATAATCTCTAATTTCTCTCTACTATTGTGTTTATAGCTCCTTGTAGCTCCTGATAATTTACTATTAGGTGCATAGAGAATAACAACTCCTACATAGTCATTTTGAGTTGTACCCTATAGACTTAGGCTACAATTAAATAAGAAAAGTGAAAGTTTTCTTATTTAACATTTTTTAAATCTTATTTTCATTCTAGCTAATACCCATGTTTTCTGGTTTATTTGTTTGGTTGTTTGTTTTTATTCACTTCATATATCTTGGGCCACCTTTTCCTTTTTCAATCTTTTTGAGTCACTTGGTTTTAGATGATACATTTCTTGTATGCAACATGGAGTTGTATTTTGGTTTTTAAGTTAGTTTGTATTTTTCTTCTAATAGAGAGTTTAGGAATTTAAATTTATTTATGTAAATGATTGTTTTAGTTCTATCATAATATTTTGCTATGTTTTCTCATTTTGCATTTACATTTTCTTAAGACATTCACGAGGTTTGGTTTGCTTTCTTTTCTTTTCTTTGTGTGTATATGTGGAGTCCTGTTATTTAGAAAGGTTTGTATTCTTGTTCTAATGTACACCTTTATAAGTACACTTTATTTGATGTGCCTTATTTTCCTAAATCAGTCAGTGGTACAATTAATTCATTTCCTTTCCCTGTCCCTTCCAGTCCCTCTTATCTGCCACCCAAGTTTAGCCAGTAATAAATCCTTCATCAGTGTTTACCTAGCACTGTTGTTGTTGTTGTTGTTGTTGTTGTTGTTGTTATGTGCCGTCGAGTCGGCCCCGACTCATAGCGACCCCTCCTTGGGTTTCTGAGGCAGTATCACTACGGAAGTAGGATTGCCCAACCTTCCTTCCAAGGAGTGGCTGGTAGGTTTGAACCGCCAGCCTTCTGGTTAGCAGTCAAGTGCTTTAGCCATTATGCTACAGAGCTCCTCCTAGCACTGTTAAATATGCTTATTCTTTTCTCTTTTGTATTTCAGCATTTAGGTATTCTTGTTTCACCTTCAAAGTGATGTAAAGTTGTTCTAATTAAGAACATGTTCTAAATAGGATTCTCTTTAAGAAAGCAATAATAATCCCATCTCAATTTATTTTTTCAATGAAGGCATGTGATTGCATGTTAGTGGAAACAAAAGACAACTAGCATACTAATGATCAAATGAAGTGAAATCTTGAACCCTGTAACTGTCACTTTGTAAGAATTTAGTGAATGTCTGTCGAGTCAATAAATGAATAAGAGAGTCTTGAGAGATGATCTCATCATGCTTTTCTGTGAAATTATTGCTGCCCTAGCCTAATCTTTCCTGTCAACTATCCCAATTAGCTTTCACTTTGATCATAAACCCCTCTGTCCACTGCCCTATTTGAGTTGCATTTGATGTATGTGGGAAATTTAGCAATATTCACCACTCACTCTAACTCCCCCATGGGACCTAGCTAGTGAGCACAAGGACAAAGAGCCAAAAGGGAATCAGAATACCAAATCATGGCCTCTTTATTAATAGCAATTCAAAAAAGGAAAATGCATCAGGACTCAAATCTCCCTCCCAGAACCTAGATCTTAACTTACCAATTGGTTACCAGGACAGGAGAAGACTTTGGAACCCAATACACAGATCTAGCTCAACTTTGCCAAGAGCTTCAGTATCAGCAGGTCAATGATGAAGAGACACTGTGCACATTTCCATGAACAACCAATCTGTCAGTCTTTTTAGATTTTATCTTTCAGATTAATCTATTCTCCTTTCAAATTGTGGAGTAAGTAAGAAAGCAAAAATCAGGACTTAAAAAAAAAAAAAAATGTTCACTAAAGAATTGCTTGTTCCTAGTGAACAGAATCAAATCCTATTCTTTGGTAGTTTCCTACTTGAATATCCAATGGCCGTTTCCTCCTTTTTACTTAGCAATAAAGTCTTATTTTTACTTTATTTTATTTTATTACAGTGGCAGTGTTCTGAAGTAAAATGTTAAATTTCCCAGTCTTCCTTATAGAGGTGTCTAATGAGACGTCAGTGGGAATCACTCTATTTTGAAAGCACCCTTTTGCTTTCCTTGCTTCTTTTTCTTTCCTGCTGGTTGGAATGTGGACAAAACCGCAGAAGCTCTAGCAGCCATCTGCAAACAATGACACATCTGTGAGAATGAAGTCACTGCTAAAATGGAAGAGAAGAAGGATAGAGAGAGGCTGCATCCTTGATGATTCAGCATTGTCATATCAGCCCTCAACTGCGTACTTCAGCTGTGGACTGCCTACCTCTTGACAGCTCTCATGTTAGAGAAAAATAAAACTTGATGTGTTTAAGCCACTATAGTGAGTCTTTTATTACTAGCAATGAAGCAATTAGTAAATGATGTATTTCATTTATAGAAGTATAAGGGGAAGAAAGATAATATGTATCTCTCTAACACTTAGGTTGGGGCTTAGCACTGAGTCATAGACATCCACCCATCTGTTCTACAAAGTATAAAAGCCTCTGGCCTTTCCCTGTCAAGCTCCATGGAAAGTTCCTCTTGGATTCTCACTCCCACTACTTGTTGTCTGTCACTTATCCCTCTACTCTCCACCAAGAACAATTTATTCTCCCTTGGATTGAAAAAACACATCACCACCTAACTTTTGACATCAGTGTTGGTAACACTTTTACGTTTCTGACTTAAAACTGGCTATATATATCATTGTAGATCAGGACCAAGGTTATGAGTTTGGAAGTCATCTTCAGATATGTGGTTCTTGACACCATCGGAGTTGGGGAGATGCTTCAGGCAGAGCTGAGAAGAAAAGTAAGCCAAGTACTGAAGCCAGGTGAATTCCAGTATTAAGAATGCTTACCAAAGAGGAAAAAAATAATGGCCTTCCTGAAAATCAAAATGTTATGAGGTGACATCATTGTGGTATTGTGGCAGTGAGATTCACTTTATGAAATCTGACACTGTTCTGGTGACCTCGTACCACTCTAACAGAAATACCACAAATGGGATGGTTTGACAAACAGGAGTTTATTCTCTTACAGTTTGGAGGCTTTAAGTCTGAGTTCAAAGTGCCAGGCTCTAGGGGCTGGGTGAAAGCTCCTCAACCTTGGGCTTCAGCTCTGCCTCTTGTTCCCAGCCCACTGAAGCTAGAGGCATCTCTTCATTCAGGCAACTGGCTGCTGAGACTAACAAGCCTAAGGGCAACAACAACAACAAAAAAGGCACAGTTCCAATGTTACCAAACCACACAGCAGGCTGTTGATTCAAGTCCATTGAAAATCTCAGGATGGGTGGAGTATGGCAGGCTGCTAAACAACAATTCTGCTACATGCAGGGTTCAAGCATGCCATAAGCTGGAGACCATTCCCAAAGCCGTTTCTTATATATGAGAAGCAGACCACACACCGAAAGTAGCTACTCAGCTGCTGCAATGGAGTCCACCATGGAGTTAATTACCAATCTCACCAGGGGGAATAACTATATTCAGCTGCCCAGCCACTCAACCAGGCCCAGCCAAATTGACACACAAATATAACCACCACAGACACTAACACATCAGATCATGTCTGTCAGTTACTGTAAGGCAGAAGTTCCCAAATCTGTTCCTATTTGCTGACCAATGAGAACAAAAAATTCTTCAACACAACCTGAAAGTATGTGTAAGATAACCTACCCATGGTTTTGGAGAGAGAGCTGAAAGCCTTTAGAATTTATAAAATGTATTTTCTGCAGGAGCCTTATTAGATAGCTCTTATCTGTCTGTTGCTAGAATCAGGAAAAGTTCTTCTGAGTTTCATTTCCGATCTACATAAAAAATGGACTGGCTTCCAAAAGATCCAAGTCAGTGTCTCATTAAATCAAACTTACACTTTCACTTCTACACACCCCAATGCCAATGTGGAATAAATGTAGGCAAAATTATCCTTGAACTTCAATGTATTTATTGCATAAATGTTCCTTTCCATTCAGATCTTATGGTCTTGACTTGTTCCTATTTATTTCTACCAATTGATATTTTTCTCTTGTTTATCAAAGCATGTTCAGTTTTGGCCTTCCTCATTCTTGAGTCTATATTAATATCCCAGGATCTTCATGGGCCTTGACACAGACAGTCCACTTGAGAATAGGATTCCTGTAGCCTCACAGGACGGACTCGCAAGGTTCAGTATGCCATTAATTTAATCCCATAAATGAGTTAATATATGTAGGGCACCTCAAACAGTGCACAGACATATAGTACATGCTCAAGAATTGCTAAAACCAAAAACCAAACCAGTTTCCATAAAGTCAGTTGTAATTCATTGTGATCCCATGTGTGTCAGAATAGAACTGTCATCCATAGGATTATCATTGGCTATTTTGGAAGTAGATAACCTAGGCTTTCTTCCCAATAAATGTTAATTATCATTATTATCACAATTTAAATATAATCCAGGTATCAGATTATTTCACCTTCTTCAAAGATCTCCTCCCTGTAGCATATCTGGAGAAAGTAAAGCTGGTCTCACATCTCCTCCCCAGTCCATTCCTTGCTGCAGCTGCTCCTCTGTGCTGCTCTCAGCTCCACATCAGGCCACCTTGGTCCTGGCCATAAGCTGGAACACTTGGAATACCTATCTCCTGGGCATGATGATTGCACTTCTGCTCAACGTCCGCAGAAAAGTAAACATGAGTCAGATGAAGGCCTTGGTTCTTTTTACTGCTTCATCCATCACAACCACACACACTATAAAACTATCTGATTTGAAGAAGAGTCAGGGAAATATAATCATAGCAAAAGATAGAGAGTCAGTACTTTATTATGATTTTCCATTAATCCAAAAAAAAAGCACTAAATATTCTTCACAGAGGTTCCCCTCAAAGACATCCCCAAATTTCTAGCATTCACTCAGAGAGTGCCCCATTCCTCTGACCACACTGGAAGCCTATACCCTCCCATCTTTCCACATGGGTTGACTTGCTCTAGGTCCATCTTCCTCCCTAGCCTCAGAGCAGTTTACGAGAAAGTATTCCCCAAATTCTGAGCTGTTCAATATAGAAGAGCAGAGTCCTCAACAGAGCACTACAGAGTAGTCTTTGGGACTCAAAATCCAGATTGATTCCAGGTCACCCTGAGAGTGAGAAATGTGATATGATTCCTCTTCTTCTTGATTCTCTAATAGTTAATTGTCTCTCTCTCTCTCTTCCTCTCTCTCTCTCTCTTTCTCTCTCTCTCTCTCTCTATGTCTTTCTCTCTCTCTGTCTCTCTCTCTTTCATTTGACCTTTGTTAAGACTGCTGCTATAATTGAATAAATAAATAAATTCACTGTCTTGTACCCTCATACTACTGCCTTCCCCATTTCCCAGCCACAGATGGATTTTTGCTTGGACAAACCCAGTCAGCCTTCCAAGAAAAGGATAGAAGACATATAGCTTCAGCTTACTCATCCTTTGAGCCTAGTACAGAGTTTGGTAAACAATAGGCACTTAAGAGATGCTAGATTTCATGCAGTGAACCATTTAAATGGTACAAAATGGCATAGTCCATAAAAATAGGATAGACAAAATTTTCCAATTTTTAGAAATAGACACTGTTTGAAAGATTAGTGCCTTCACCTGTAAATAAAAAGGTACTTGAGTATGGTGTTTACCAGGAATCAGTTGCCAACAAATAAAGCAAAATCATTAGGAGAGCACTCTCTTCAGAGTTTTGCTAAGGGCAAGTTTAATATCCTTATTCCTCAAACTGTAGATCAAAGGGTTGAGCATTGGAACCACATTGGTGTAGAAGACTGAGGCAAATTTACCCTGGTCCATAGATCCAGGAAAAGAAGTTGTTAAATAAGTGAATGCTCCTGACCCAAAAAACAGAGTAACAGCAATTATGTGGGAGCCACATGTGCTAAAGGCTTTAGATCTGCCCTTAGCAGAGGGAATACGGAGGATGTTGGAGAGAATGAAAGCATAAGATATGAAAATGCTGACACTGGATATCATGATGACAATTCCAACAACAATAAAAAACACTAGCTCATTGACATGGGTGCTGATGCAGGAGAGCTGCAAGAGAGGGAGAACTTCACAGAGATAATGGTTGATAATGTTGGAATCACAAAAGTTAAGTCTCAATATGCTTCCAGTGTGTGCCATGGCACCAGCAAAACCAATCACATATGAACCAAACATCAGCATGGAACACACTTGAGGGGACATAGTGACCATATACAGAAGGGGGTTACAGATGGCCACATAACGATCATAGGCCATCGATACCAACACATAGCACTCAGAATTGACAAAGAAGCAGAAAAAAAATAGTTGAGTCATGCATCCCACATAAGAGATGCTATTTTCTGATACCAAATCATTCAGCATTTTTGGGGTAAAGACACAGGAATAGCAGAGATCTATAAAGGACAAATTGAAGATGAAAAAGTACATTGGGATGTGAAGGCTAGAATTCAGCCCAATTAGACTGATCAACCCCAAGTTTCCCACCACAGTGAACACATAGGTCCCTAAGAATATAAAGAAGAGAGGGAGCTGGAACTCTGATTGTTCTGAAAATCCCAAAAGGATAAACTCAGTCACTGAGGAGCTATTTCTCTGAGTCACTCTCTTCTGGGAAGTCATCTGTGGTATATGGGAGAAAACACACAGAGTGATGTTGGACACAAGGATGGCTGCTAGGAGAAGGCATAGGAAGCCAGTGCATGAATGTCCATACTTCTTTTCTTTTCTTCCTTCAGGGCATTGACCATGTGTCTGTGATAATACCTCAGCTCCTATAGACATAGTCTGTTAGAATGGGCAGCAATAAGGAGACAGAATCTCTGAATCACCTTTGCAAGGGCTCCCAGAAAGACACTCAAGGATATAGAAGTATAACCTGGACTCACTTCCTGAGGAGCAACCCCAGGCTTTGAGAGATTGAGACTCTCAAAATTCCCTTTTTATTGCCCCATTCTCTGGTTGCTCTGCCAACAAGTTACCCACTCTGGAGAGAAAGTGGAGAATGTCCTGTACTGTTTCTGCACATTTCAGACCCTTCTGTATGCATCATCATTCAACCTCACCTCAGGATTAGCATTGAATGTAGGGAAGGGGTCAATATTTCCCAGAGCTTTTGTCATGAGTGATAAAGAAAACCATCAGAAAAGAAGGGATTTAGATATTCATTTTCATTCTCCTGGCCCCCTCAGTGCTCAGTCTCATGCGTTCTCTTTTTCTGTTAGCCAGGAAGAGAACATGGTTCTGCTAATGCATGAAACAGAAAGAATTGAATATAAACTCTTCTGATTCCAGTGATGCTGGGAATCAAAGCTTTTACAGACCCCACTCTCCAAGGCACACTAGGAATAGACCAAGATTTCTATTTGTGGATTTTCCCATATGGTCTCCTCCAATTTCAGAAGAAAATAGCAACCCTTATTTTCACCAGACCCCAGCTGGCAGATCATGGAGAACTTCATGCTGCCTGATTATCTCAGGGACTCAATTAGACAGTTTCCTCAGAGAATTTCTTAGAGATCATTCTCCATAGGGAAGAAATGGCACGATTTTGTTTACACTTGGATTATGATGCTTACCTAGGATCTTGGGACTTATGTTTTCTACTCAACTTTTCTTTATACTCCATGGATTTCATATCTTTCAGTACTGAGTTTGAGGACTCATTTGTCCTCTCTTATACTGAGTCTTGAAGCCTAAATTTTATGTTGAGAGTAGGAGCAAAAAAAAAAAAAAAAAAAAAGTCAGATAAGGGGGATAGGGACCACAGTGTTCTCTCACAGGATACCTGAGAGCACCTCAGCCAAAAGACTTCTAACTTCATGAACTGTTCTGCTCATAATAATGGTGGCATTCACCACTAACATCACAAACACCACTTATCTATTCTTAAGCCTACTAAATGCCACAAACAGGTCTTTGTTATATATGAAGAAATTAAAATATCACCACACACATACAAGTGAGCGCAAACATACATCTGCAAGATGCTATTCCACACATGTGCATGCTGAAGGTAAAAAGAAGGTGTACCTGAAGGTTTTAATCCTACCATTCCCCAGCTGACAAAGCTGCTCTCCATATGATCTGCTACATGAATATTCTAAAGAACACTCAAAGATACATGAGCATCTGCACTTGCAAGTTCCTACTGAGGCTTCCTAAAATAATATCAGTTTGCCAGGAACTGTACTGATTTACATGCATTAACCCTGCATAATTATTATTAGCACCCTTTCTCACTCTCAAAACTGTCTGGATTTGGGTAATAAATTATGTAGTCAACTTACGAGATAGAACATAAGCAGTGTTCAGGTGCTCTGTCTCCTAGATTCACTTACCTCTTTTCTCTTTTCCAACTAAGGGATTCTCTCTCTGTTTACCACCTTTATTGCCTTCAAAGTGTTCTGTAAATGAAGTCACCCTTCCTAGTCAAGCAATATTATCCTTCAGTAGACTTTGGCTTCAAAAAAGGATTGATCATTGAATGCAAGCTGCTTCTGAGTTCTAATTATCTCAAAGCCTAAAGCAAAAATCTACAAACCCTGGATATCTGCCTGTAAATTGATTGTAGGGAAAAATAATGGTGGAGGAACTACATTGGTACAGGAATAAACACTAGTACAATGCACTGTTACATATTATTGTACATTGGTATTTATTGGTTGTTTGGCAGTATTTCACAAAATTGACCATATAAATAACGCTGGCCCAGAAATTTTATTCCTAGATGTATAGCCAACAGAAATAAACATCAAAAAAACAAAAAGTCAAAATGTCCACAGCGGTATTACACATAATAGCCAAAAACTGAAGACAACCTACGTGTCAATCGACTACACATGTGTAAAAAATAGAATTCTATATACCTATGAAAGTTAATGACACACAACTACATGCATTGTAAATAAATGTCATAAACCTATTACGGTGCAAAAGAAGCCAGATACAAAAGAATACATATTTTATACTTCCATTTATATGAAGTTCAAAACAAGAAAAATTAATCTATGGTATTGCAAATTAGACTGCAGTTACTCTTGTTTAGGGTTAGAAACTAGTGACTGAAAAGAGATATGAAAGGTGCTTTCAGGTTATTGGAGCTCTGGTAGCATAATGCCTAAGGCACGTGACCACTAACAAGAAGGCTAGCGGTTCAAACCCACCAGGCACTCCTCGGAAGGAAGGTTGGGCAATCTACTTCCATAGTGATACTGCCCTGGAAATCCAAGGAGGGGTTGCTATGAGTTGGGTCCCACTCGACGGCAGTGCGTTTGGTTTGGTTTCAGGTCAGGTTATTGGTAATAGTCTTTTATTTTATTTTATTTTATTTTTCAGTGCTATTATATACCTGGATTCTCTCTCATCTTAATGCAGCTTAGAATTACATTAGTTTACTTCTCATCATTTGTTATATTGTGACCTTTTTTTAGTTCATCATTAACCAAAACCCATAAGTGGTGTTTTATTTTGTTTTGTTTTCCCCAACATGCATGTGGTTGCTAAGCTACATCTCGCACATCCTGCAGTTGTTTATTGGACTTTAGATCTATAGATTCCAGCTTCTTTTTGAGTAATTTTCTTAGCAATATTCTGCTTTAAAAGTGGATGACTTTGTCTTTATACACACATAAAGAGACTTCTTTTTAGTGTTGAAATATGGTTGATGAGGAGGAATTGGGCGAATTTGCCATTCCTGTATCTGTTCCTTCTCCCTCAGTAATATACAGGATTCACCTGGAGGCTATAGTCTTCAGATTGTTTTGATACATTAGAAGAAACTGTAAAATAGCCATATTGTTTGCATAAATGATTACATTTATTGATTTCTAGAATATTAAAGTTACAGAAGAGTGGAAAGAAATTTGCATAACTTCCTCATTTGAGAATAGAGATTTACAGACCAAAAATAACATCATTTTAATCTCTTATATCATGTGTCTCTCAAAATTAAAAAAAAAAATCATATTTTCCTTCAATAAAAGAAAGAAATCAAGGAGAATGAGAATTAATGCATATGGGGCAAACACAGAGTGAAAGAAATGATATTGAATGTTTCCTAATGCTATATGATGTCTATAACAACTATACAATGTGTGTATGTATGTGTGCATGATCATATTTTCCAAATACAGTCATACCAACACACACACACACATACATACCTTGTATCCCATATGTTCTGAATACAATGTGACTAGCACTCCCTCCATCAGGAGATGAGACATACATTCCTTACTTATGCATCCTGTCAGATGCAAAGGTAAGGGACTTCTCCAAAGAGCAAAGTATGACAAAAGTGATCCTCTATGACTTCCACAGTTAGTCACAAGAGAATACAATGTTCACTTTAGCTTCTGCTCTCTCTCTCTCTCTCTCTCTCTCCCTCCACATTTGTTTCCCTTTTGCCATCCCATAGACTTTAATACACTCATGTTAGAACCCTCTGGTCTTGTCTCAAAATGCACCACAGAGCAGCAGCAACCAGTATTGAGGAGAGTAGTAGTTTGTCTGAGGCCTGTATGCTGGTGGATGAAAATGAAGAAAACTACTCAAGGAAAATGGTTAGAGGAATCTCCAGCACAAGTGTGGATTATTTGGTCCAATTCCTCCTTGCTACTGGAAACAAATCTCCCTCCAGTTCCATATTTGGATAATGTTTTTGAGACTTATTTTTTTTTTTTTTTAAAAAAAGTAGCATTTCTTTTTAGTATGTATAATTTCTTCATTATTGCATTTTCACCTCTTGAATAACACTTTAGAATCTGTGTAGCAATGATCCAAGAAGAGAAGAGATAGAAGTATCTCTTTTCATTAGAATAAAAGTCCATATATCCTTTTATTCATTCAATAAATATTTATTAAGGCTGGTTATTTCCAGCAAAATGTGGCACAGTGTTTAAAGTATTCAGCTGCTAATGAAAAAGTTGATGCTTCAAACCCACCAGCTATTTCATGGGAGAAAAATGAGATGATCGAGTTCTGCAAAGATTTTACAGACTTGGAAATCCTATGGGACAGTTCTACTCTATCCTATAGGGTCACTCTGAGTTGAAGTCAACTCGGTGGCAATGGGTTTGGTTTTTTTGGTTTGGAGATTAAGAAGCCTATGAGAAGGGAATGAGGAAGGAAAGAACATTCAAGTTTTTTCATATCCCTGTGATGAGAGAGGAAACATCTACTGCAATCACCATTTAAAGGTGTGTTATATACCTTCCCTCTAAAGTTTTGCTCTACTTTGAATGATTTTTCCCTTCTAAGGAAATGTTATTTGAATGTGGTTTGGAGGCTAAAAATGAACATTTCATATTCTAGAGATTGCTATTCTTCATACCCTTGCATAAAGTTTATAAAATCATTAATTTTTTAATGACTCCTTTTTATAATAAGCTGAAGTTTGCTACTTGTGGAATGAATATAATCTTCTTTGCTAGGTAAGCAAATAATTCAATGAATTATCTGTGCAGATTTTTTAGTATAATGTGGATGATACCCCCCCTCAAAAAAATTAAAAGATTATGTTCAACATCTTAAGATACTGATGGCTCAATAATTATTTTTATTAATGATTAAATAGTTAATGTATATATAAACTGTTATAATAGAGATTTATTTTTCATGTTCTCTATAGTACTTTATTGTCCATAAGTTTTCTTATAAAATCAATGCATAATACAGTATGACTTTTGCACACAGTGAAACTTGAAAATAATTGTACTCTTAAAAATAAAAGATTATTATAGAAAATGTATCTTTGATTTTATATCAGGTTATTTTATACTTAATCTTTATTCAGAAACAGTCTCCAAGTATTACATTGTTACTATGGAAATGCACAATCTGCTTTATGATATAGTTTTTAAAATGCATTGCTATCAGTCTTGAATAATAAGTAGAAATTTACCAGCAGGGAAAATCACAAGGGTCCTGTGAGAAAAAGAAACCAGAAAAGGAAATACAAGAAGTGAAAAAAAAAAGTACTGCAAATTTGATATTGAAATTTGAATCATTATACATATGGCTGGGAGGAGTGGGAGATTGTTAGGATAGGATAAGGGTGATAAATAATCACATATCTCTTCCCTCCTTGAGGCTAGAATCAGTAGAAAAATTAGACACATCGATCAGACAGATAGGGATAAAATATCATCCTTACTGCTGAGAAAGTTTATTGGTGGGCCCAGTTTGCACACTTATGTACAGTAAACTCACTGCCTTCGAATCCATTCCGACTCAGAGCGACCCTCCTTGGGTTTCTGAAGCAATATCTCTATGGAAGTAGATTGCCCAATCTTCTTTCTGAGTTGTGGCTGGTGGGTTTGAATCACCAGCCTTGTGGTTAGCAGTCAAATGCCTTAGGCACTACACCACCACAGGATACTGTAATTTCCTCTTCCCACAATGCAAATTAAATTTATGAATCTAGGCTACAACAGTTCAGGGGAGGAGTTGCAAATGAAAGAGAAGTTTATGGGTTCTAAGAATGGGGCTTAGCCTAACAAGAAAATGGGGTGAGGGGATAAGAGAAGAGGGCTGGGCCATTCTGAGCCACATTACAATTTCCTCCTTCCAATTTCTCATCAATCCTATAAATCACTCCTCTCCTTTGGAGTAGAGAGAGGAGAGGATATGAGGGAAAAGAAAGGGTTCCTTATTTACCTGCCTTGTACATAGAGGCTCCTTTCCTTTCAGGGAAAATGAAAATGCAGCTAGAATCACACTTTAGTCCCGAACTGGTTTACACCACAAAGTTTTGAGTAGTCAGTGGTAAGCAATATTAGAGAAACAGTGACATTAGACTTGCATTTTGACTTTTGGAAATGAGGAGAATGAGCTTAAAGACAAGGAAATCTGAATTAAAGTGGTGGCAGGGATATGCAGAATTTGATTCCACAAACTAATGAAAGGAATCAAACGTAATTTAAGAGACTAAAAAGAAGAGAAGGATAAATCAAAGAGAAAGGCATTCTTAAAATTTGGGTAAGGAATTTAAGACCATCAAGTTAAGCATATCATTTTCAAAAGGCTCTTGGCAAAGAGGGAAATAATGTTTTCTGTGTAACAAAAAGAAGAATTCTGCATCATTCCATTGACCTTACAGCTTTAAACACAATCAATGTGGTCATTTTAAATCGTGATTTTCATATAAATTTAATCACACAGAAAGCACCTCACAATATACTGCAGAATGAAAATAAATTTACAAAATAGTACTTATAATATAGATCACATCTTTGTATGTATTTACAGTTTCTACAAACATATCTAAGCCATCAAAACTATACCCACATACACACAGAAAAAATGTGCTGAAAGAATATATACTAAAAGACTAAGAGTGGTTATCTCTAAATGGTGGTATCATAGACTTTTAAAACCTTTTGCTTCTGTTCTCACATATTCTTACAACACTCAAGTATTATTTTTGCAAATTTTGAAAAAGGATTGAAAATTAAATTACAAAGAAAACACTGCATAATTTAAATATGTTAATGTCTCACTAGAGATTTGTTCAACATTTGTTTAGCACTTTCCATATCTGCCAGGCATTGAGCTCTCTACATGTGTTAGATCACCTGGTTGAGGTTGGGAACATAATCTCAAATAAAAAAATTATTTCACAATCCATATAACAGAAATTCAGCAGCTCTCACACTTGTTTATTACTAATCATTCTAACTCAGTGCATTAAAAGAGGAGAAAAATCTTTAGCATCTTTCCTTTTACATATCTGTCTGGAAAATTGTCTCCAAGTATGAAAATATAAGGATTTGTTCAGATCAAAGCCAGTAGAGCAAATAATGTAAATATTGTAAGGATGGCTATATAGTCATCATATGTGTTACTTCTTACACACTCAGATTGAGCCTTCCAGAAAGCAGCTAGTGTTAAGAAGGTGACCTCTAAAGTCAAAATAGCCTAAATTTAACTCTTTACTCCACCATTACTATCTGTGCAATCATAGGCAAGTTCTTTAACTTCTCTAAGCCTTGGTTTATCCATCTGTAAAAGAGAGAAACATACATGTACGTAGCATATATAGTTGTGAAGATTAAATAAGAGCATATACGCCCAGTCCATATGACATAGTAAAGTCTTAACAAAAGTTAATACTTTTATTACGAGATTTTAAGAGATTGAACAGAGTGAATCCATTGAATGCAAACCTCTTGTCAATATTCATCCTCAAATCATAATAGTTTGGAAAGTAAGAAAGAGCAGTGCAAGATATACACATGAGTGGAGGCAGGAATTGGGACTATAAATCATATCCTTTGAGGAGATCAGACTAACCGGCATTTACAGTTCTGTGGACAAAAGTCTCAGGGCTTTTTCTCCTTCCACCTATGGCCTATTTCTTTCTTACCTGCAATCTCACTATTTACTGATAGGAACCTGAGAAAATTGTTATATGGGCAAATAAAAAGTTATGATAAGGGGACTATAAATGACATTTAGGAAACATGGGCCAAAAAGGGTTGGTCCATTCATAGAGAACAAATACATAATTTGCTCACACAAAAAAAAGAATCCACACATGAATAAACATACAAAGAGTGTTTTACAAGCATGAATATTCTCATGGAATACCTTCTTACAGAATTCCATTTATTTCAGCTTATTCCATCTAGCATGCTTGTCTCAGTTTTAAACACCATTTTTCTCTAAATACAATGAGTACTGATGCAAGGGAAGTGCAGGATGATCCTAAAATTTGTTGTTTGCCAGAGAGCAATAAAGTGCTTTAAAAATCTGGATATGTCAAAAGGACATAGGAACCAGTGTGAAGAGGCTCTCACTGGCCAAATTGGAGATAAGTTGGGCATCAAAAGAAATAATGACAATAATGAATTATAACCCTGTAAACTAAATTAGAATGCATTAAGTCCATAATGATATAAATCAATAAATTAAGAAGAAGAAATACCAATTCCTATGAAACTTGCAAGGTTACAAAACCATTGTATTAACATGTCCCAAGAAGTCATTATGGGAGGATATAAAATATATTAATTTGGAAGAATAAAGACAAACTAAGGTTTACTACTGTGCCGTGAAAAGTCAGTATATACATTTTTCTTGTTTTTTATTCCCTTCCCTTCTAATTAATTCCATCAGTAGATACATTTTCAAGCAGCTTTTCATACAATTTTAAGACAAGTTAAAGAAGATGTGTATGTGCAGACACACACACTCTTGTTCATGCAAAGACGCTAGAGAAATATACAAGTAGCGCCTGAGTTTCACATAATCGAATTACGAACTGCACTCAACCACATGTTTTGGTATATCTTATTATTAGTAATAAATACTACATACAATGTTTCAGTGAAAAATTTGCTGATGTCATCATATCTGTAAATTTATATGTAATATTTCCAACCCCCAAACACAAAGATCAGATTTATGAAGATATTGAGAGTATCAATATATACGGCTATAATAATGAAAACTAGGGTATTGGGTATTGAAGTTACATCAGAACAAACTTAAGACAGAGTCATTGGAATAGAACCCTATCATAAGTCAGGGACTACCTGTATGTACAACCAGTGAGCAACTGTGATTGGCTGTAAGGAGGGGCACAGGAGGTCCTGAAACTGGAGTAAAAGGAGACTGTACTCACTGATTATTCTTTGGTAATAACTTTATATACCAAGAACATGTATGTTTTGATTACCTAGTGCCACTCTGACAGGAATATACCACAAATGGGATGGCTTAACAAACAGGAGTTTATTCTCTTACAGTTTAGAGGCTTTAAGTCAAAGTTCAAAGTGTCAGGCTCTAGGGGCTGGGTAAAAGGCCCTCAACCTTGGGCTTCAGCTCTGCCTCCTGTTCCGGCCCCCTGGAGCTAGAGGCTTTCTTCACTCAGACAGCTGCTGGCTGCTGAGACTGACGAGCCAAAGGTTGATAAGTAAAAAGACACAGTTCCGATGTTACCAATCCACACAGCAGGCCATTAATTCAAGTCCACTGAAAGTCCCAAGGTCATCAGAGCATGGCAGGCTGCTGAAAAATGACACGGCTACATGAAGGGTTCAAGCATGCCATAAGCTTGAGACCATTCCCAAAGCTGTTTCTTTTTTGTTGGAAGCAGACCATATACCCAAAGCATCTACTCAGCTGCTCCAATAGATTCCACCATGGAGTTAATTACCAATCTCACCACAGGGAATAACTACATTCAGCTGCCCAGGTGCTCAACCAGGGGAGCTCTGGTAGCATAGTGGCTAAGACACTTGCCTGCTAACCAGGGGGCTGGCGGTCCAAACCCACCAGCCACTCCTCGGAAGGAAGGTTGGGCAATCCTACTTCCGTAGTGATACTGCCTCGGAAACCCAAGGAGGGGTCGCTATGATTCGGGGCCAACTCGATGGCACATAACAACAACAACAACCCACGTCAGCGTGTAGGCCCCAACTAGCCCCAAATTAACCCTTCCCCTTCCCTCCCCATCCCAGTAACCTACTAAATGATTTCCCTTTCAGAAGCAAACCCTTCTCTGTCTTTTTACAGTAATGGGCTCATACAGTACTTGTCTTTCTGCGATTGACTTCTTTCACTCAGCATAATGTTCTCCAGGTTCATCCACATTGTGAGATGATTTGCATATCCCTCATTGTTCTTTAATGTAGCATAGTATTCCATTGTGTGCATATACCATAATTTGGTTATCCACTCATCTTTTGATGGACATTTAGGTTATTTCCATCTCTTTGCTAAGGTAAATTGTCCTGTGATGAACATAGGTGTACATATGTCTGTTCATGCTCTATCTCTCACTTCTTTAGGATACATTGCTAGTAATGGAATTGCTGGAACAAATGGTACTTCTGTTTTCAGTTTTTTAAGGAAACACCATACCGTTTGCCACAATGGTTGTACCATTTTACAATCCCACCAGCAGTGCACAAGAGTTCCAATCTCTCCACAACCTCACCAGCATTTGTTATTTTCTGACCTGTTGAACTTTGCTATTATTGCTGGGGTGAGAGGATATCTTGTTGTTTTGATTTGCATCTTTCTAATGATTAATGATCACAAGCAGTTTTTCATGTTTGTTGGCTACCCATATATCTTCTCTGGTGAAGTGTCTGTTCAAGTGTTTTGATTACCTCTGTGCTGCTCTAACAGAAAATATACCACAAATGGGATGGCTTGAACAAAAATGAGTTTATTCTCTCACAGTTTGGAGGCTTTAAGTCCGAGTTCAAAGTGTCAGGCTCTAGGGGCTGGGTGAAAGCCCCTCAACCTTGGGCTTCAGCTCTGCCTCCTGTTCTGGCCCACTGGAGCTAGAGGCTTTTCTTTACTCAGACAGCTGCTGGCTGCTGAGACTGACAAGCCAAAGGTTGACAAATAAAAAGGCACTGTCCTGATGTTACCAAACCACATGGCAGGCCATAAGTTCAAGTCCATTAAAGTCACAAGGTCAGCAGAGCATGGCAGGTTGATGAACAATGACATGCCTACATGAAGGGTTCAAGCATGCCATAAGCTTGGGACCATTCCCAAAGCTGTTTTTTATATACCAGAAGCAGACCACATAGCCAAAGCATCTACTCAGTTGCTCCAATAGATTCCAACATGTAGTTAATTACCAATCTCATCATGGGGAATAACTACATTCAGCTGCCCAGGCACTCAACCAGGCCCAGCCAAGTTGACACACAAATGTAACCACAACAATGTACTACCCAGTCAACAGTAAACATATATTTTACATTGAACATAGGAATAATTTAGTAAAATATGATCATTTTTTCTTATAAGCAGGCATGAACCCACAAAGATGAAGTGATTTTCTCAAGGTGATAATAAATTAGTGGACACTCTGATACTAGAATGTTAACTTTCTTAATAATTCTCTGAAAAAAGTTGCTGAAGATGATGCTCAGAGACATCAAGTATCTTAATGTCAAACATAGAAGCTAGGGTTCAAACTTGATTGTAATCTCCAACTCTAGTCCCTTCTCTTTCTGAAATTTTATGCTGTTCTGTCTGCCCATTTCACCTGCCCCAATTGCTGAACTCCATGCTGTTCATCTATTTTTTTTTTTTCTGTCTAAAACACACTCCTCTCATTCCACACTAATTTTTTTGTTCTTTTGAATACACCTTCATAGATGTGTGCTGTACTGAAAGGAAAAACTAAATATGCATCCAAACTTCAATTTTCCAAATAGAAGATAATTTCCCTGCAAAGAGTTTCATAGGTCCAAAGTTTTTTCACACATTATTGCTTTTCACATATTAAGAGCATTTCACAGCTTATTGTTTCACAAAGAATCTTGACCAATTGTAATTTTCTTTGAAATCAATGGCAACTCTACCTCTCTCCACATGGTACCATTAGTTTCAAAAAACCTCACTGCTATTGAGTTGATTTCAACTCACAGCAACCCCCAATGGGTTTCCAAGGCAGTAAATCTTTATGGAATTAGATTGCCCCAACTTTCTTCCACAGAGTGGCTGGTGGGTCTGAACACCCAGCCTTCTTGTTAGCTGTCAAATGCCTTAGACACTGCACCACCAGAACTCCTTACCAATAGGCTTGGGTTTACAAATCTGAGTTGTACTAATGCTTTTACCCATTACTGGAAGGTGCATTAGTCAGGGTCCCAGAAGGAACCAAATGATCCACTCAAAGTAATTGAAAAATAAAACAAGGGATTGAGTGCAAACGTGCAGGCAGGGTTAAGAGAAACCACAAAGTGATGATGAAGTCCCCAGGACTAGCAACAGCAGGGAGATATTACAGAAGCAAAAGGAGGGAAAAGTTGCTGTAACCTATTTGGAAATGGGGCACTCGGGCACTGCCACTACAGTCCAGCTAGGAGGAAGTCAGGGAAATAAGTATCAAAATATCTTTCCCCTCTTCTTTCTGATTTCTTCTGCTGATGCTTCTATTGGCATAGTCCAACCAGAAACTAGAGGGTAAAGGAGTCTATTGACACCATCCATTAGGAAATGCTTCCCAAGACATGGAGAAAGGTGTAAAAGGGCAGAAAGTTGGACTAGAGAGACATACAGAGAATACACTTGCAATCTCTGTTGCATGCAGTACCATAGCATTCCACAGTCATTTCTGTGCTGATTACTGACTTGTAATACAAGGCTTTCTATGGTTCTGAAATATTCTCTTGATCTTTAGCTGATCACTCTGAGCTGCAATCTTCACCCTGGTTTTCAAACCACAATTTAAAACCAAGGAAAAGATTGTGTAATAAATAATTCCCAAATTCTGTTCTTCTTAACCTTGATATTTTCTATAAGATCTTCCTCCAGCATTGTCAAATCCCTTGAATTCTAAGCCCTTGAAGCTCCACACCACTAACTCAGGAAGTACAATGCTTGTTGCTGTATCACTTCACTCACACTGCAAAATTTTTCAAGAATTTCTCTGATCATTTAACCAAGGCAATCTCAACATAATCCTATGCCACTTTACCTTCTTGTAAAAAAAAAAGTGATATTTTTAATTGTTCCTTGAAAAACTGTATAGACTGAATCAGATTTTAATATCCTAGGCCAGCTTACATTTGAAATGAAATCTGCCAGAGATGGATGGAGTAAGAAAGTGAGCCATAATTCACATCAACCAGTATTAAAAATCAAGAGCCTGAGTTCTAGTCACAGCTTGAAACTAAGAAGCTGGATGACTTTGGAGAAGGTGCATAAGCTGCATCTATTCTTAGATAAAAGCAGAAGCTGAATTAACTGATTCTCAAGACCCACTTAATGTAATTATTCTATAGAGAATCTTCATAAATTAAAGAACACTTCAAGTGGGGAGGTGAAAACAGTTAAGCTCTCAACTACTAACTGAAAGGTTGGAAGTTTGATTCCAGCCAAAATGCCTCAGAAGAAAGACCTGGTGATTTGCTTTCAAAAAAACTCAGTCATTAAAATCCTATGGCATACAGTTCTACACTGACATACATGAGGACACCATAAGTTAGAATAGACGGAATAGCAACAGGTGCATAAACCAAAACAAAACTCAACTCACTGCCATTGAGTCAATTTTGACTCTTAGAGACCCTCATTGGGTTTCCAAGGCTATAAATCTTTATAGAAGCACACTGTCTCATCTTTCTTCTGAGGAATAGCTGGTGGGTTCAAACCATTGATGCTTTGGTTAGCAACCAAATGCCTTAACCACTATGCCACCAGTTTTCCTTAGGTGCATAAAATGGAGAAGATAAACCTGTTTCAGAAAGAGTCTAAATTTCTTTCATGTAACCACTGAATCCTGAATCATCTCCAGGAGAAGGAAAAAAAAAAAATCCACATTCATAAGTATTGAACATTTCTCAGGAGAAAAATTTTTTAGTCAAGGTTTTTTTAGAGCAACTTTGACATCCTTATTCCTCAAACTATAGATTAACGGGTTGAGCATGGGCACCACAATGGTATAGAACAAGGAGGACACCTTCCCCTGGTTCATAGGCAAAAGAGAAGAAGGTTTGAGGTACATGAACGCCCCAGACCCAAAGAAAAGAGAAACTGCAATGATGTGGGAGCTGCAGGTGCTGAAGGCTTTGGACCTGCCCTCAGTGGAGTGAATATGGAGAATGCTGGAGAGGATGAGGGCATAAGAGATGAAGATGGTGACAGTGGGCACGCCGATATCAATGCCTACAACAATAAAGACAACCAGCTCATTCACATAAGTGCTAGTGCAAGAATGCTCCAGAAGGGGAAGGATGTCACACATGTAATGGTTGATCAGGTTGTTGGCACAAAAGGACAGTCTTACCGTGCACGCTGTATGGGCCATGGCCCCTGCAAACCCCATTCCATAGACACCTAACAGAAGAAGTAAGCAGACCTGGGGAGACATGGAGACTGTGTACACCAGTGGGTTACAAATGGCCACATAGCGGTCATATGCCATTGCTGACAGGATGAAGGACTCAGAAACAACAAAGAAAAGAAAGAAAAAGAGCTGAGTCATACACCCTGCATAAGAGATGATGTTCTTTGAGATAAAACTCATCAACATTTTAGGGGTGATAACAGTGGAATAACAAAAATCTATGAAGGACAAGTTATATAAGAAAAAATACATGGGCATGTGCAGATGAGAGTTGAGTCCAATCAGAGTAATCAAGCCAAGGTTCCCCACCACAATGACCAAATAGAAACCTAGAAAGAGAAAAAAGAGGGGTATCTGGAGTCCCGGTTGGTCTGTTAAGCCTGCGAGGATAAACTCTGTCACAGAGGAGTTTCTGCCTACCATTCTCATTTAAGGCTTTCTGTGGGAACAAAGAAAAAGGGCTTCTTAGAGAGAAAAAAGAGAGGTCACCCCTCCTCTCTTAGTCACCTCACCCATTCTTGGTTGAATCTACATAGATATTTTGAACTTCATCAGAGAGATCATTCCTGATCCCTGTGGTTCTATTCTTGCACACACCCCCAAATGATTCTACCCTCTGAAGTATGCTCTGGGGATGGATTTGCCTCCATGGTAAAGGCAGGTGCTGCTGAGAAGAAACTGCACAAGGGTGAGCTGAGATGACTCTCAGATTTTTGGTCCCTTTGTTGTGTCCTTCTAACTCCAGTTTCTGCCCCAGTTTATGAACACTGTGGCCCTACTCTGGGGAGAGTCCTGTCAGGGGCTGGAACTAACTCAACTGTGCCTAGGGTGTCCACCTCACAGTCTACTTGGACAGAGCAGAAAGGCAAGGTTGTCTTCCTCAGAGCCTTCAGTGCCCAAGGTTGAAAACTTAGGAAAAGTTTATTTCAGATTCATTACTCACTTCCATCAGCCTGGAGCTTCAGTGCTGTATCTTTTGGACCACTCTTATCCTCAATTGTTCAGGCATAGAAATGCCCTTAGTGACAACATAGATGAAGGACAGATACATAGACCTCTTTTTCCCCTGACCTGTTTAGAAGATCAGAGCCTTTGGTGCCTTAGAATTCTTTCAGAGCAAAAGAACATGATATCTGATTGAAACTTTGCCCCCAAGGCTTTTCACCCATTTGCCAAAGGGAGGAAGCATCTTTCCCTGTCATCTGTGCCAGTCAGGACAAGAGACAGAACAGTTTTATTCTGGGTATAGAGACCTGGGACCTTATTAGAAGCAGAGAATCAGAGATCCCCTTGGGATCATAGCCCTAAAAGTTAACTTTAATATGAGGAATACTTTGCTTATGCCCTTGATAATAATTGAATAGGCATTTGGAAAGTTTATTTATTTGTTAAATTAATATCTATCAGTAATATTCAAAGGCATCCTTGAGGTGCAAACAGTTAAGCACTCAGTTGCTAACCAAAATATTGGCAGTTTGAGTTCACCTAAACTACTATTACTTCTGAAAAAATCAGCCATTGAAAACCCTATGGAGCACAGTTCTACTCTTACATATATGAGTTGGAATCAACTCTACGGCAATTGGTTTGGGGTTCTTTGGTTTTAGCATGGAAAATGTTGTGCAAAATATAATGATTTAGGGCAAGATATTGGACTAGGCAAGCAAGTCACCAATATCCTTTACAAGAAAGACACACACACAAAAAATGAAACAGATACAGATGATAATCCTGGAACCCTGAGCTTCGATGAAAAAAATAAACAAGTAGATCAAATACTGTGTAGAAGAAGAAACTGAACAAAAACAGCAAACAAGGATACATACAGAGTGGTGAATTGTCAACTTGCCTGGCACAGAATTCAATTTTGAGTATTGGCAAAGAGCGTTTTGATCAGAGAAGGAACCTGATCATCGGCTCCACTCATCCAAGACTGCCTCAGCACCCACACCAGTGGCTGGCAACCAAAAAAGTGAGATCTTCTTCTTATTCCCCACATCCTTCTGTGAGCAGAAGTGTGGCCATGCATCATCCCTACCCACCCAGCAGCTGGTGACAACCCTTTTCTACCATCTTTACCCTGCCTAAAGTTGAAGGCATTCCCTCATGGATCAGGCATTGCATGCATGTTTAGAAGATGCTTTCCATCTCCTTGAATGAGCAGAATGTGCCATCCCAGACTGGGCCCTTCACACCTCCAGCCACATCCTAGGCCAGCAAAATCACTATCCCAGACTGAGCATTCCACATGCCACCATCTCCTACAGTAGGACAAGCACAGTCTTGGATTGAGCAACCCACCCCTAGCCACCTCTTGAGCCAGCAAATGCATTATCCCATACTAGAAACCATGCCACCTGCTGGCACCTAAACTTGCGGGAGTGCTGACAAGGTGCCTGGACTCACCCCAGTTAGTTCAAAGGAAGAGAATTGAATCAATGGAAGACAGAATTAGAAAAATTGAAGATAAATCTCTTTTTACTAATTTACTAGAAAAACAAGTAGAAAAAGAACAAATAGGAAGGCCTAAGAATTATGTAGCATACCCTGAAGAGGAATGACTTCTTATGTGTGATTGCTATTCCAAAACAGGAAGAGACCAAATAAATAAAGAAATAAAACAGTGAGAAAATTGTCAAAGATTTGTTGGATGAAAACTCCCCTAATATCATGAAAGACAAGAATATATGCATTGAAGAAGCTCAATGAACCCCAATCGGGATAAACTCCAAGAGTAAATCACCAAGATATATCAAAATCAAAATTTCCAAAACCAGAGGCAAAGAAAGAATCTTGAAAACAGTTCAGGAAAAACAAAAAGTTACCTACAAAGGGCAACGAATAAGGCTAAGCTCTGATTTCCTGTCAGAAACAGTACAGGCAAGAAAGTAATGTGATGACACATATGAAACTCTGAAAGAAAAATAAATTGTCAGCCAAGAATTATATATCCAGCAAAAGTGTCCCTCAAATATGAGAGCAAAACTAGAACATTTTCAGATAAAGAGAAATTAAGAGAATTTGTAAAAACCAGACCAATCTTACAAGAAATACCAAAGAGAGTTTTTCAAACAGAAAACCAACAACAGCAGACCTGAGATTAACACATATGATAGCATCATCCAGAAACCAACACACATATAGAAGTACCCAAAGTAAAACCTAGAAGACTGAAAAAAGGGAACCAGAGATGTCAATTTGTAAATGATGACAAAATACAAATAAAAAAGAGGGAATAGGGTAGTTACAGAACTTCCACATGGAGAAGAAATGCAAAAACACACTGCTGTAGAGTCATATCCGACTCATAGTGACCCCACCTTGGGTTTCCGAGGTGGTATCACTATGGAAAATGGAGAAGAAGTCAAGATGATTTCAAGATAGAACAGACTGTTTTAAACTTGGGAAGAAAATAATAAATTGCAAAGTAACCTCAAATAAAATTAATAAACCTAATTGAAATAAAAAAGAAGATAATCATAAAGATTTAGTAAACTTTAAAACAGTAGCTATGAAAGAAATGATAAGAAAATCCGTAAACAAAATCAACACAGCACAGAAAAATATATGGAAAAAAGAAATTAGCAAGAACAAAAATAAATAAATAAAACCAGCAAAATGATGGCAATCAATTCATTACTATAGATAATTACAGTCAAAGGACAGAAATTAGTAGAATGGGTAAGAAAATATTACCCATCAATATACTGTCTACTAGAGACACAACTTAGCACACATTTTAAAAATTGGCTTTTTTCAAAGTATGGAAAACCATAAATGACACAAATGGACACATACCAAGCAAATGGCAATCAAAAAGAAGCAAGAAAGGCAAAATTACTTGCTGA
Source organism: Orycteropus afer afer (assembly GCF_000298275.1). Taxonomy (NCBI): domain Eukaryota; kingdom Metazoa; phylum Chordata; class Mammalia; order Tubulidentata; family Orycteropodidae; genus Orycteropus; species Orycteropus afer. The sequence goes on along the minus strand of NW_006921912.1, from coordinate 3,165,269 downwards.
TGAGATAAACTTTAAGGCAAAAAACAGAATTAGAAACATGAGGAGATATTATATAATGATTAAACAGTAACTCAAACAAGAGGAAATACTGTAATAAATATCTACACACCCAATAAAAGAGCCCAAAACTACAGAAATCAAAGTTTAACAGAATTGGAAAGAGAAATAGACAACTCCACCATAGTGGTAGGTGACTAATGCACCACTTTTGATGAAGAGCAGAACTTGAAAGAACTCAACAAAGACACAGAAGACAAATGACACAATCAACCAACTTCACCTGATAGACATATACAAAACACTCAGCTCAACAACAGCACAATATGCTTTCTTTCCAGCACACATGACACATTCTCCAGAATAAATCATACGTGAGGCCACAAAACAAGCCTCAATAAATTTTAAAACATTGAAATACTACAAAGCATCTTTCAGATCATAATGCTATAAAATTAGAAATCAGCAAAAGGAAGAAAAAGCAAAAAAAAAAAAAAAAAAAAAACCACATGGAAACTGAATAACACTCTACTTATATTGGTTAATAGAAATAGAAAAATTCCTTGAATCAAACAAGAATGAAAACACAACATACCATAACCTTTGGGACACAGAAAAAGCAGTGCTCATAGGGCAAATAATAGCAATAGGCACACACATCAAAAAGGAAAAAAGAACCAAAATCCAAACTTTCACACAAGAACTTCAACAATTAGAAAAAGAACAGCAAAAAAGCCTACAGAAGTGGGAATAAATGAAACACTTATTCCATCAAAAGATATCACCAACAGAATGAAAAGAGAACCCATAGACAGGGAAAAAAATGTTTTGGCAACAACATATTAGAAAAGAGACAAATCTCCAAAATTTTTAGAAAGCTTAACACCTCAACAACAAAAATGTAATTAATCCAATTTAAAAATGGGCAGAAAATGTGAACAGACATGTCACCAAAAAGACTCTCAGGCAGCTAAAAGATACATGAAGAAATGCTCATGATCCTTAGCCATTAAAGAGATCCAAGTCAAAGCAACAATGAGATGTCATCTCATCCCAACATTGATGTTTACCAAAAAAAAAAAAAAAAGATAAATGCTAGTTAAGATATATAGAGAATGGAATCCTAATACACTCCAGTGGGATTGTAAAATGGTATAACCACTGTGGAAAACAGTACCGCAATTCCTTGAAAGGTTGGAAATAAAAATACTGTATGATTCAGCAATCCCACTACTAGGTATATATCCTATAGAAATGACATGAATAAACAAGGAGCTCTGGTGGTGTAGCAGATAAGGCACTTGGCTGCTAACCAGAAGGTTAGCAGTTCAAACCCACCAGCCACTCCATGGAAGGAATATGGGGTGATCTGCTTCCATAAATATTTACAGCCTCAGAAACCCAATGGTGGTCACTATGAGCCAGATTCAACTTGATGGCACAGTTTGCTTGTTTTTTTTTTTTTTTTTGGTTATGTTCATCACAGTACTATTCATAATAGCAAAAAGATGCCAGCAACTTATATGCACATCAATGGATGAATGAATAAAGAAACTATGGTACATACACATAATGAGATACTACTCAATGTTAAAGAATAACAATGAGTCTGAAACACTTCATAACATAGATAAACCTGGAGGATAATATTCTGAGTCAAATTAGTTAATCACAAAAGGAAAAATATATGAGATCATTCTTATAAAAAGTCAAGAAAAGGTTTTCACATATAAAGAAACATTCTTTGATGGTTAGTAGGAGTGGGAGGAGAAAGGCTGGTAAATCACTAAGTAGAGGATAGACAAGTATTAACATGGGTGAAAGCAAAGGCACTATACAATAAGGGTGAGGGCAGCAAAAAATGGTCAAGACAAAGGAATACACTGGGAGGATTACAAGAGATAAACACAACAGAGGTGAATACTATTATGTACACAATCCCCTGATAATAGTTATAATATACAAGTGGATACATAGTTAGACATGCAAGGTGAACAGGAGTGGGAAGGGAATGGGACTACACCCATGAGTAGGCGTGACAAAGGATATTTCTACATATGTATTTACTCATACTGCAAACTATTGTGGACCACAGAGGGAGCAAAGTTTGAAAATTTCTTAGTCATAACCAAACACTTTGAAGGAATGACTCTCTGGGCCTGGAGGGTCAGGATCATATTCACGGGGACATCATCAAGGTCAATTGTCCTAACATAGTCCACAGAGAAAATGTTCTAAATCCTGCTTCGGTGAGTAGCAACTGGGGTCTAAAAGCTTTTGAGCAGTCATCTACAGTGCAACTATTGGTCTCTCCTCATCCAGAGCAAAGAAGGGTGAAGAAACATGGAAACAAGTAGTCCAAAGAACTAAAGGACCATGCAAACCTCAGCCCCTATGACCCTGAGAGCAGAAGAACTAGATGATACCTGGCTGCACTACGGACTGCTCTGAAAGGGATCTCATTAGAAGGTCCTGGATTGAGTGGGACAATAATGTGGAACAAAACTGAAAATCATGGAAAAAAAAAAAAAAAAAAAGGCCAGGTTTACTGGTCAAATAGAGAGTGGTGGAACCCCCAAGACTATGGCTCTTCGTTACCCTTCACAACCTAGAACTGAAATCACTCCTGTGGCTCAACTTTCAGCCAAGCAATAGATATGTCTACAAGATGAACAATAAGAGGCCCACATTCCTTAGAACAATCACATTTGAGATCAAAAGCACAGCATTTGCTGAAGTACAAAGTTCAGAAGGTGGAAAGGGGTAAAAAAAGAAGGAAGAATGGACATGGGAAATACAGGGAGGACGTGGGATGAGTGATAGATATTATGTTGTGAAGATTGCAATCAATGGCATTAAACAAAATGTGTATAAATTGTTGAATGGAAACTTATTGCTCTGTAAACCTTCACTCAAATCAAAACAAAAAGTTTAAAATAATAATAATTTACCATGTATTTATCACTTACTGTATACTCCTCAACTCTCTACCTACTCTAGCATTTATATAACTTTCTCCAAATTGCCTGGATCCAATATCATGTCACATATATTGCTTCATTTTTATCCTCCCCAAATCCTATGAGCTCAGTTTTGTTACTTCCATTTTAGAGATGAAATAATTCCCAGATGTAAAGGTCATATTCAAACCTAGGTACAACTGTCTCCAAATCCAGTGTTCTTAACAGCTCCCTGTGTGAGATAATAAAATGTATAAAAGTCTTAAGGCTTTGATAATGTCTCAATAAATAAAACATAGCATATAATTAACTAAATATGTAGAAAAATTAGAAAAGATAGAAATAAAATGCAATGTGAATTCAGAGGAGGGCATTCAACATGTCACTTAGATTCTAGTTTATCGAGGCAATTGCACAGTATTAGGTGCAGAGAAGAAACAAATTTTCTCTGTCTTTTCTTGGAAGTAAAGCTGGATAATAAAGGACAATCCGTATCAGTTAAGAGTAGTCTTTTCCAAAATTGCTAAATTGTTGGAATTCTCCTTTATAGTCCCTGTCCTCCAGCCTTACTCCTTCCAATATTATTCTCAGTACACTTTCCAGCTGCCATGCCTCGTATTGAGCCTGATAGTCTGATAGTTTAATTCCTGCTCTCTCTTTTGGATCCAACTACATTATTTGCCTGTTTTGCTTGCTTCGGTGTTTTGTTAGCCTCCCTTTTTTCATGACAAATATTACCCTTGTTTCCTAATCTCTCAGTGTTGCTTGAGCTCAATAACAGTTAATTCACATACACCCATATGGTTTTGATAGTGAAACATTGGCTTTGGACACTTCATCAGGAAAAACCAATCTCTAGAAAAGGACTTTATGTTTGACATAGCAGATGATCAGCAAAAATGACGGAAAATCTCAATGACATGGATTGACACAAAAGCTGCAGCAATGTACTCAAGCATGCCAACAATTATGAAGATGGTGCAGAACTAAGCAACATTTCAATCTATTAAATGTAAGGTTATCATACATCAGAGCCAACTCAGTGACAACTTAACAACAGCATAGCTTTGAAGTAATATTAAAAATCCATCTAATTCTGTGATTCACAACCTTGGCTGTATACTTGAATTAGATAATTATCTGCTTATTAATTACTGCCCCAATCTGGTGTAGTGCAAGATTGGAAAGATTGGGCAATCTACAACTGTCGAGATAACACTTCAGAAAACCAAGGAGGGGTCTCTATGAGTCAAATTGACTTGACAGCAGTGAGTTTGGTTTGGTCTTATCCAAAACCAATAAATCAGAATCTACAGGGGCAGTACAATGTAATCTGTATTTCTCTTTTAAATCTCTTTCAGTTGTCTGGATATTTAGCAAGTTTGGTACTCACTAATCTAATTCTGCACACAAACAGACATAAACACTGCCTCCTATCTTTTCCAGACAATAAAACTGAAGGCCAAATGGTCCAAGAATAAAGTATGGGTCTCTAATTTTTCCCAGGCACCCAGTTCAGAAATCCACCTTGGCCTTTAATTTGGCTGAATGCAGAGTCCAAGTAGGGGGATAATTTGCGATCAGCTCTGGGTCATACCGAGGAGAGACTTGAATGCCAGGAGAGGAATGTATGCAATGTGTTAAGTAATAGCAAGTGACATGACCTGAATTCTGCTGAGGAAGATCAGTTAGTCTAATAGGATATTAAGTATCAGTGATTTGATGAACACTCCACCACAGAGACATATTCTTTATCTTGTACTTTAGACATGATGCCTTAACTCAAAACACTGCAAAATATGGGAAGGGATTTCATAACAAGTGTTCTGGTTACCTAGTACTGCTCTGACAAAAATATACTACAATTGGGATGGCTTTAACAAACAGGAGTTTATTCTTACAATTTGGGAGGCTTTAAGTCCAAGTTCAATGTGCCAGGCTCTAGGGGCTGGTGAAAGCCCCTCAACCTTGGGTTGCAGTTCTGCTTCCTGTTCATGGCCCATTGAAGCTAGAGGCATCTCTTCACTCAGGTAGCTAATGGCTGCTGAGGCTAACGAACCCAAGGCTGACAAGCAAAAAGGCACAGTCCCAATGTTACCAAATCACATGGCAGGCCATTAATTCAAGTCTCTTGAAAGTCCCAAGGTCAGCAGAGCATGGCAGACTGCTGAAAAATGGCACAGCTACATGCAGGGTTCAAGCGTGCCATAGGCTAGAGACCATTCCCTAACGCTTCTCCTTACATGCAGGAAGCTGACCACATTCCTAAGGCAGCTACTCAGCTGCTCACAGTAAATTCCACCATGGAGTTGATTACCAGTCTCAACATGGGGAATACTACATCCAGCTGCCCAGCCACTCAACCAGGCCTAGCCAATTTGACACCCAAACTTAACCACCACCACAAGTAACAGGCAAATGGAACAAAAAGCCGTTTTAATCTTTTATTGTATCACAAATCCCATAATGTTGGCCCATACCTTATAGCTATGGTGTCATCGACCTTCTACTCTGAATAGTTTTACCAAGCCCTGAGTTCAGGTTTAATCATCAAGCTGTCTATGTTGGACATGTTTTACACCTCATTTCATATTACTTAACCTATCTCCTTGGCTTCTATTGTTGCTATGGCAGTCAGTTGCACCCAGGTACAGCCAAAAAATCCCTTTGCTTGGCTTCACCACTTATCTATCCCCTGCCTTCTGCTCTAGGATGTTCCTGCCACCAAAATGTGCAATCATGGAAATGCACTCAGCTATTATAGTACATGTTCAGAAGTGGAAGCATAAAGAAGTTAACACTCCCCCCCCACCCACCGCCCAGAAGCTGGTGGATAAATATTCCTCTCTTCTGTTCCTCTAGTGGATCACTCTTCATAGTATCTCAGAAGGACCTCAGAGAGATTGAGCTAAAGTTTCCCATTAAGGTAACCGGCTCGGAACACACCCTTAGATTGGTTTGCTATCCATTGCTGTTCCACTCTTCCTTTTCCCTCTGCTTCTGGAATCATTTCTAAAAATAAACCACCTGTATACAAGTACTTGTCGCCAATGCTTTTTGTGAGGAATTTAATCAAAAGACATGCAAAACAGTGTTTGGAGCAGGTCTGATCAAAATGTTTCTTATTACCTTGGAAGAAGCAGCTTACCCAAACTTTTGAGTTCTAGGTTATGAAACTAAAGATGAATCACTAAATTCATCAAATACCTGAAATTCTACATTACAGAGAATTTTTATTACTTGTGTATGCCCTAGCAAAATGCCAAATTGCGAAAAAGGATATTAGTTCACATTCTAATAGGAATAAGTCATTTAGCCTCTTTCTTTAGATCTCCTGTAGCAATGGAGGGAAACTAGTTTTACTCCTAACTTTTGTATCTTTTGAACCATATGTCAAATCTGAATTGCAGCAGGTGTGAAGGTTAAATTAAAATACAGAAATTGAAGAATCTAGTAGAGAGGCTATCACTTCGAAGAACCTTGGTAAATGTCATCAGTGATATACATATAAAACCAAAAACCTAACTCCTTGCCATTGAGTCAGATCTGACTCATAATGACCCTTCCTTGCGTTTCTGAGGCAGTATCACTATAAATGTAGATTGCCCAATCTTCCTTCCAAGGAGTGGTTGGTGGGTTTGAACCACCAGCCTTCTGGTGAGCAGTCAAATGCCTTAGAAACTAAGCCACCAGAGCTCCCAAATATCAGATATAGTATGTATATAATTTATGGAGGAAATAGGACAGAGAAAGGCATTGCTGAAAACTAGATGTACCTCAGGGTGCCTGATTATTCCACTCTGTCTCTACTTCCTCTCCCATCATCAATGTCATAGTTTTCAAATAATTACCCTCTATCACACCACAAAGGCCAAATTATAAAGTCATATGAGGTTTCCTTTACATTCTCAGTCTTCATTTTCTGGACCCACTTCTAGTCTCAGTAGAAATTCCTCTTCCCCAAACACTCACAATAGTAGTACTTGCTCTGCCGTCAACTCTACATCAAAACCAGTTCTTAGGGAGGAGTTCACAAACTCATCAACACGAAGTCTGCTAACACTTGCTGGGATCATTTACATTCTACATTCTCTTCCAGGCATTTTTATTTTAATGAGGACCAAATTTTACCCAGAAAATAAATATTTAATTATAAAATTTCACTCAACATTGAGTTGATGAGACGTATATTTTGGTAAGGATGGGGCAGCTGGAGTCATCATGTTTGTTATTGTTCTTGGGTGCCATACAGTCAACTTCAACGCATAGCAACACCACATGATAGGGTTTTCTTGGCTGTAATCTTTATCATATTGACAGCTTCCTATCTTCCACTTGGCAAGCCAATTACAACTTCTGTATCAGTCCTATATACAGGTGTGTGTGTGTGTGTGTGTGTGTAAGCATGGATGACATTTTCATACTCTTCAGTGCTTGCTCTTCCTTACATGTAGAATATATTTTAGTCACTGCTCAGTAATAAGGTTTCAAACATAAATCTTACCATTACAAATTTGTCACTTCCTTAATGATTATGATAAATCCCAATCCTTGTTCTCATCATCACTGTAGTCAACTCACAATTAGAGTAAATAAATCATTATTACAAACCTGAAATAAGGCCCACAGGAAAGGCTCCCTTGGGGCACAGACAGTAAAGACATCATTAAAAGTTGGCATTCCTCTAGGAACCTTAGAGGATTTTTATTTGGATAATAGAACAACCAAAAATTTGTGTTACTCCAGAGTTTGTTGCCATGGAAACCACATTTTAAAATCTTCGCAGCCGGGACTGTATCAAAGTCATGTTCCTTGATGAGCAGATAAAGCCCAAACAGGAAGCAGAGTGTAGGAAGAACTATTCTTGACTGTGCTCCTTTTGTTGAAGAACTGCCCTCTTTCCAAACCTTGGATCTCTGTACAATTCTTCCTTGTTTTAATTATTTCTATATTTTCCACTACATTCTATTTGTGTTATCCCATGTGTGATACATGTAAATGCTATATAGTGTCTCTTATGCACCTGCATTTAACCTCACAATTCTGCTTGACCCTTAAGTGGATGAAGTTGGCCCCAAGTGCTGTGACCATAACTACACATAGTTGTTGTTGTTGTTATGTCCCGTCGAGTCGGACCCGACTCATAACAACCCCTCCTTGGGTTTCCGAGGCAGGATCACTTCGGTAGTAGATTGCCCAAGCCAGCTTTCTGGTTAGCAGTCAAGTGCCTTAGGCACTATGCTACCAGAGCTCCATGTCACAGGATCTGTTCAGAGGTTAAAAATGACAGGTGAAAAGTCTTTGTTTGAAATTTCCTCAGTTAGCTTCTATGGAAGTAGATTGCCCAACTTTCCTTCCAGGGAGTGGTTGGTGGGTTTGAACAGCCAGCCTTCTGGTTAGCAGTCAAATTCCTTAGGCACTATGCCACCAGAGGTACCTCAGAAAGAAAAAAAAAAAAAAGCCTAACAGATTAAATGATGTTTGGAAAGGCCTAAAGAAAACTTTTGCTCTTTCATAACTTTCCTTCCAGGGAGTGGTTGGTGGGTTTGAACAGCCAGCCTTCTGGTTAGCAGTCAAATTCCTTAGGCACTATGCCACCAGAGGTACCTCAGAAAGAAAAAAAAAAAAAAGCCTGTTATCTTCTTCCAAAAAAATAAGTCATTGAAAACCTTGTGGAGCACAGTTGTACTCTGATACATGTGGAGTCACCATAAATTGGAATTGACTTAGCAGCAACAGGTTCTAAACATGTATTAAAGATCTGCCACCATGTTAATGGTTTTATATACATTATGTAATTTATAGAAAATGAGTAATCTATACCAAGTACATATTTGGCATGCTCAAAAAAATGACACAAGAGATTCAGGAATACTCATACTAGTACTAATACCTGATGTTTATTAAATGCTTACTATGTGCCAGGAATTATGTCAAATGCTTTATACATAATAGTTCAGTTAACTAACAAAAATTCTATGAGGTAGGAACTATTATTATTCCACTTTGCACAAAAAAATGATCTTAAGTCAAAGAAATTAAACTTACTTTTCTCTTGGTTTTGAGAGTCTGACTTCTTTAGCCTCCTGGTATTGGTAGAAAATGAAAGTAGGATACTGGGCAGGGAACTCAGCAGTCAAAGGAACTAGAATTCTGGTGGTCTGGGTTCCAAACCCAGTACTGGCTGCTAAATAGTGGCATGACATTGGACACATCCTTTCACTCTTCTGGGCTTCAGTTTCCTCATCTTAAAAGTGTGGTGTTGAACAAATTGTCCAGAGCTCTTTTCAGCTCCAGTAAGCCATGTTAATGTTGAAATGTGCCTTAGTATAACACCTCATAGTTGTCCAAAAGTATATATTTGCAAAATAAAATAATTAATAACTTGGCTTTTTCTTTTGCTAGCATGGCTAGTCCAGTTACTTTGGAAGATTGGATAACCAAGAAATGACTAATCAAGAGTCTGCAGTGCATGTGAAAATGATGCCCAAATTCCAGAAAAGTTCTGTTCACATCAGGAACCCCACAAGAGTAGAAGAAATGATCTGTGGTTTTATCAAAGGTAGACCTGCCAAACTTCAGATAATAATTGACTTTGATATGACACTGAATAGATTTTCCTACAAAGGGAAGAGATACCCGTCATGTCATAATACCACTGAAAACTGTAAACTGGTTACAGAATAATGCCAAAAAAATTTATTGCGACTAAAGGAAAATATATTGTGCTATTGAAGTTGATCGTTTTGTTCTTACCATAGACAAGAAGTGCTCTTATATTATAGAATGGTACATTAAGTTATATTGTTTGCTAATAGAAAAAGCTTTACTAAAATCTAAACTTAAATTGTGGAACAATCTGGTATTATGCTCCAGAAAGGATATGAAAATTTCTTCTATAAGCTCCATCAACACAGTATCCTTGTGTTTATATTTTTGACTGGTATTGGTGATGTAGTAGAGGAGGTTATCCGTCAAGCTGGTGCTTACCATCCAAATGTCAAAGTAGTGTCCAATTTCATGGATTTTCTTGAAAATGTGTTGTTCAAAGGATTTAAAGGAGAATTAATCCATGTATTTAATAAACATGATGGTGTCTTGAAGAACACAGAATATTTCCGTCAACTAAGAGACAAGAGCAACATAAATCTGTTGGGGGACTCCCAAGGAGACTTAAGAATAGCAGATGGAGTAGCCAACATTGAACACATTCTGAAAATTGCATAGCTAAATGATAGAGTGGATGATCTTTTAGAAAAAATGCTTGGACTCTTACGATATTGTTTTAGTAAAAAAGGAATCATTGGAAGTAGCCAACTCTATCTTACAGAAGATTCTATAAATAAGCATTCATCAGGAATGCCTTTCTCGCATGGGAACAATTGATATAAAAACTGCTTATCTGTTCATCTTTCTCTGAAGGATTTCTTATTTCTAACATATTCTTGCTCTTAAAGTTTTCCTTTCTTCAGAAGGAAGATTGGACAATCTACTTCCATGGTGACACTGCCTCAGAAACCCAAAGAGGGGTCGCTACAAATGGGATCCAACTCAAGGGCAGTGAGTTTTTTTTTTTTTTTTTTTTTTTAAGTTTTCCTTTACATAAGTATTTTCAGACATGTTGAATCCATCTACTGGAAGCTACTTTTTATGTACTTCTCTCAACCCACTCCCCATCATATTTTTTAGCAGATTAAAAAAAAAAAAAACCCTAAAGTCAAAATTAGAAAAATTACTCTTCACTTTTCCAAAGTGAATTTTATTCCAAAGTTTGATTTTATCATGCATTTTCGGGAATCTTTTTTACAGTGAGAAATTTGTGGAAGTTTTAAAAAGTTTTTTGAAATGGTCAGATAATGTACATGATTCAAGTGAACTATGCTTATGGTATCATTATCCTCTGAAATTATGCTATGTTTGAGGAAAATCAATATTTACTAGAAAAGACTGACACTTAGTGTTTGGTAGAAAAACCTATTGATGTCCACATGTCACTAATCATTACAAAATATTCTGTATTGAAGCAGTGATAATGAACATAAAATGGAAGTCTTCAAAAAAAAATGAATAACTTGCAAAGGAAAGATTACTTCCCTCAATAACTAAGAATGATATATAAGTTGTGAAGAAAGAAAGGAAATGAGTATTAAATGTGCTGCCTATTCTGAGCCTTCTATGATACCATCTATCTAGGTCAAAAGGGAATTCACATGTTAGTTGAGCAGCCCTGTGCAAAGCTATCTTCAGGTGGTGCAGCAGATACTGGTAGTTACCAGTAAATATTTTTTTTTCTTCTTCTTTCTTAATTATATAAATCTAATTTTATTCTAATATCAATATTGTTAGATATATATGTGTATGTATATATATATATATAGAGAGAGAGAGAGAGAGAGAGAGATTCTCCATGCAGCAAGAAGAGGCCATTTGATTTAGTTCTGATCACTGAGATGTAGTTCCTAGTGACCAAAAGTGTGGCCATGCCCCACCCCCTCCCATGCATGGTCTGTAGACACCCCCCTCACACTACCCCTAACCTGCCTGAGATTAGAGGCATGCCCTTGTAAATAGGGCACTGCCTGCACTCCACTTCCATGTTTAGGAGGTGCTCTCCACCTCCTTGTGCCAGTAGAAAGCATCACCTTGGACTGATAACTCCACCACTTTTAGATCGACAGAAACACCATCCATGACCAGACATCTCACCCCAGCCCCCTTCTAGACTAGAAAAAGAGCTGTCCCAGACTGAGCATCCAACCAACAACCATGGCCTAAGCTGATGGCAACACACTCCTGGACTGGGCACGCTGCCCCAAGCTCCCTCCTCAGCCAGCAAAGGTACTATCCTATACTGGAAGCCCTGCCACCTGCTGACATGTCATCCAGCAGAAGTACTAACCAGGCACCCAACCCCACCCCAGTTTTCTCTTTTCTTTTCTTTTTTTTTTTTTTTTCTTTCCATTCATTGTTTCTTTTCTTCCTTTTTCTATAATACTTTTTTCTTCCTTGTTTTAGATTATTTTTTACTCTTTCTTTTTCTCTTTTTCCTTTTTTCTAGGGTTTTTTGTTTTGGTTTGGTTTTTATGGCTTTTCTCTTTTTCCTTTCCTTGTTTTTTTTTTTTAATTGTTTTGTTTTTCTTTTGTCTTTTTTTGCCTTTGGCAGTGGAACTACCACAGCCTCTAGGTTTCAGAGAGCCAGACCTTCAGCAACTTGGTTCTGGAATGTGGGGCTGCTCATTCATGTGAGCCAGTGGGATGGAGCTATACCCACTGCCCAAGAGTGAGGGGGTGGGGCTGCCATGCCCAAGAGGTAGAGGAATGGGGCCCACCAGGCCAAGGGGGTGAGAATGACACTCAGAGGAACTAGGGGACTGGAGCCACCCAGTGAAGGAGCTCTGTACATGCAATGAAGAACTGTACAGGTGCCAAGTTGACAAGGGGTGGAATGGTGGTAGTTAAAGTTGTTGTCAATTTTTCAGAGACTGGGCAGCTGGATATAGTTATTCCCCATGGTGATATTGGCAATCAGTTCCATGGTGGAATCTACTGGAGCAGCTAAGTAGCTGTTTTAGAGATGTGGTCTCCTTCTAGTATATAAGAAGCAGCTTTGAGGAAGGTCTCTAGCTTATGGAACACTTGAACCCTGAATGTAACCAAGTCGTTGTTCAGTAGCCTGCCATGTTCTAATGATCTGGGACTTCCAATAGACTTGAATGAATGGCCTGCCATACGGCTTGGTAATATTGGGACTGTGCCTTTTCACTTGTCAACCTTGAGTTTGTCAGCCTCAGCAGACAGCAGCTGCCTGAATGAAGAGATGCCTCTAGCTTCAATGGGCTGGGAGCAAGAGGCAGAGCTGAAGCTCAAGGTTGAAGGGCTTTCACCCAGCCTGTAGAGCCTGACACTTTGAACTCAGACTTCTAGCCTCCAGAACTGTAAGAGAATAAATGTCTATTTGATAAACCTTCTCATTTGTGGTATTTTCTTAGAGCAGCAGTAGGTAACCAAATTTAAAAAAATTAAGAAAGCCTATGAATTATTTAAGATACCATGAAGAGGAATAAATTAAGTGTGATTGGACTTCCAGAGCAGGAAGAAACAAACAAACAAAAAAAAGATACTGAGAAAATTGTCAAAGATTTGTTGGAAGAAAACGTCCCTAGAATCATGAAAGACAAGAAGTTATACATTCTGAAGTTCATTGAACCCCAAACAAGATAGCTCCTGTTTGGAAAAGAAAATAACCAAGACATGTCATAATCAAACTTTTCAAAGTCAAAGACAAAGAAAGAGAGAAGACAAAATCAAGAGACAAGAGATTAGTAGAAGGGATAACAAAACATTACACACCAATATGCTGTCTACAAGAGACACATCTTAAACACAAACAAAAAACAGGCTTTTTTCTCCAAAGGATAAATAAACATATCAAGCAAATGGCAATCAAGAAAGAGCAAAAGTGGCAATATTACTTTTTTATTAATTAGACTTTAAGGCAAAAAATAGAATAAGAGACAAGAAAGGACATTATATAGTGATTAAAGGGTCAAGCAAACAAGAGGACATAACCATAATAAATATCTGTGCACCCGATAAAAGAGCCCAAAATACATACATAAAACTTTAACACAATTGCAAAGAGAAGTAGACAATTCCATAATAATAATATACAACTTTCTATTTAGTTCTGACCAATAAGATGTGGTTCAAAATATTATGAAGATCTTCCAGTAAGTTTCCTTGAAGGAAACTGACTCATCTTGAAGTAATTTTGGTTTCTATATTCTTTACTTCTTCCTTTTGCTGTCTGAAATTTAGATTAATGGGAGGATCTTCACTATCAACCTTAGACTATGAAGTGCCTTTGAAAGTAGAATTTATGCTCTCAGACTGGCAGACAAAACAGAAGAAGCCCGGGTCCTTAATAATTTCATGAAGATGCCTTGCTAGCCTTGGACACTGGACTACCTCTTGTTTCATTGTATGTGAAAAAACGTCAAGTTCTGAAAGTACATACAAGAACCAGTGGTCAGTAAAAAGCTGTCAGTGTGAAATTGGAGCTTAGAAGGAGGAAATGAAGCCACATGTTGAGAAACTGAGTAAGTAGAAGTGATCACAAAATAAGAATGGAGGAGGAAACTGCAGGAAATATGTTAGCAAAGGCAGTGTGGTGACCCTGAGACTGGCCTAGTAAACTTATACTGTTTACACTTCAATGACCCCATTTATAAGCAGAGATATTAACACCTAACATGTAGGATTGTTGTGAGGATCAATTATCATAACTTTTAATAAATATTTTTAATAATTTATTTCTGTTGTTGAAAACACACACAGAAGAATATATAGCAATTCAACAATTTCTCCATGTAAAAGTAAGTGACACTGGTTGTATTCTTTAAATTGTACAGCCTTTCTTACATTCTTACTGTCCTTTTCTGAATTGTTCCTCTCCCATGAACATAAACTGACTACCTCCTAGGCTTCTTACCTAATCTTTTGAGTTGCTGTTGTCAGTTAGATCCCATCAGATAGTTCTTTTAAAAAGCACAATGTACAAGGCAGATATTCTTTGTTAATCAGTCTAAAATATTTTTTGGTTTAAAGAAGACTTTATTTTTGGTTTAAGGTTTAAAGATTATCTCAAGGCAATAGTTTCAAGAGTTCTTTCCACCTATGAACTTGGAGGACATTATGCTGAATGAAATAAGTCAATAATGGAAGGACAAATATTGTTTTACTTCACTATTGTAAAAAGTCAAGGAAATGTTTATAAATGGAGGGAAACGTTCATCATTGTTTACCAGGGACGGCACAAGAGGGGAGGGAACACTGCTAGGTAGGTAGAAACAAGTATTGATTTGGGTGGAGGGAAAGACAATGTACCAAATGTGAGTGATCAACATGGTGACACTGAGGAAGAGGAAGACATAGAGAGACACACAGGAGGTACACACAAAGATGAACTCTTTTGCATGTACAGTACTGCATTGTCAGTGATGGCAAGCATTGATCTATGGGTGGATAGATGGGTGTAAAGGCTGAATGATCAGTTATGTCTAGGCAGGGCGGAGTGTGCCTATGATCACTTATAGGGTTGGCAAACAATGTTTCTACATGTGTATTTGTATGTGCTGTAAAATGTCTGAGTGTATAGTGGAGCTGACAAGGGGCAAGGTTTTGTTGGTTTCTTCACTACAGACAGCTACCCTGAAGGAGCAAGTAGTTGGACATGTGGGCTCGGGACAATGGTTACAGGGGACATAAAGCTCAATTGGCATAACACACTACAAAAAAACACTGTTCCATACCTTACTTTGGTGAGTAGCAACTGGGGTCTTATAAGCTTGAAAGGAACCACCTAGATGCAATGATCCAGAGCAAAGAAGAATGAAGAAAACCAAAGACACATGGAAACAATTTGTCCAAGGGACTAGTAGATCATGCAATCCTCAGCCTATATGACCATGAGAGCAGAAATAGATGGTGTTCATCTACCACTGTCAACCACTCAGAGGGGGATCACTGCAGGAGATCTTGGATAGAGTGGGAGAACAATGTGGAATAAAACTCAATTATCATTAAAAAAACAATAATAATAAAATACCAGGTCTGCTGATCTGATAGACCCTGGTGAGACCCCTGAAATTATGGCCCTTAGTTACTCTTCAGGTCCAGAACTGAACTCAAACTGTTGCCAAACAACAGACAGGCATAGAGGATAAACATTTACATCAGGTTGATACACTCTTTGGAGTGAGCAATGATCAATCATGGGAAACTAGAAGGGCAGTGTTTGCACAGGGAGATAGCTCAGGGGCAGGAGTGCATGGGAGAGAAGGACACAGAGAAGAGGTAACTACGTGGAGGAAGTAGGAAGAGAGTTGTTACATTGTGGAGAATTGCAGTCAATATCATGAATCAAAATATGTATGACCTGCTATATGGAAAATGAATTTGTTGCATAAACTTTCACACAAATCACAATAATTTTTTTTTAAAAAAAAGTTCATTCCACCTGGATATCTTCAGAAAGTTTGGATTACATAAGACTTTGTAATTCTGTTCTTATTTTTCCCTCTTTTGATCAAGCTTCTTCTATGTAATCTTGGTTCAAAACAATATTTTTTTTAATAATGAGGTGTCACAGGCCACCCATTCCCACACATCTCTCTTTAACCACATATTTAAATTCTGTGTGTTTCATCCACTGTGTCACTGTGTCAGGAGTGGGAGCTCTGGTGGTGTACTGTCTAAGGCATTTGACTGCTAACCAGAAGGCTGGTGGTTCAAACCCACTAGCCACTCCTCAGAAAGAAGGTTGGGCAATCTACTTCCATAGTGATACTGTCTCTGAAACCCAAGGAGTGGTCGCTGTGAATCGAAATCCACCTGATGGCAATGACTTTGGTTTTCGGTTCAGTATCAAGGATGAATTTTCCCAGGTGTAATTATATTATAAGCTACTTCAAAGCAAGATCATACCTTAAAATGTTATGTAAGTTACCCATGCAATGTTGAACACAATGATGAATGCACATATTCATTCATATTGGCTAAATTCAATAGAAAGAAATATAAATATTGTTCAATAAGAGCCCAGATTTGAAAACTGAAATTTCAGGGATAAATTTTTTTCAAACATATTGAAGTTATTTATTAGAAATTTTCTACAAATAGCTATGTAGTAAACCCACTTCCAAATAAATAAATAAATAAATAATGTTAATTATACATAGCTGCGTTTCCTATAAGTGATTTTAACATTTTAAATCTGCTAATATTGGCATTTCAATCACAGTGTTGTTAGTAGATGTATACCCAACTGAGTGATGCTAGTAGATGTATACCCAATTGAGTGAGACTTCCATGATACAGATATTTACAGAATAGAAGGTCCTCCGTATACAAGCAGTCCCTGGTTTATGAACAAGTTTTGTTCCTAAATCATTCTTTAAGTTGAATTTGTATGTAAGTTGAAACAGTTAGACACAATTCACATCTAACAGCAGTTAGTCAAATGATTTTCTTAGTATATAATATTTAGTGTACCTTTCTATGCACAAAAAAATTAAAGAAACACTTCCAGATTGACAAAAACATCTTTAACATAATAAATACAGTAATAATAATGTTTTGATATATCTCACAAAGTAGTACCTTTTTATTATTATGAACTCTTGTATGCACCTTGAATTTTTAATAAAATAGGCTTTATGTAGATCTGTTCATAACTACAGTTTGTATGTTAGACATTCATAACCCAGGGACTGCCTATATTTTGAGGACTGGCAAAGGAAAGTTATTTAGTGACAGAAAGAGCTGCAAAGCTTTTAGAGTTAGGAGCATCCCAGAGATCAGTTTCACTACAACCTACAGTTAGAGGCTCTTAAAATAGGAATTCATTTTTAAGTAACTTTCACCTAAGGAATATACGTGCCATAAATAGTAAATTACACCAGCTCCAACTATGTAAAGTGTATGATTTCAAGGTTTGTTAAAGGCACACCATATTCTAAGATTGTACTGAACGGAGAAAATGCAAGGATTGAACATGACCTTTAAGGAGAATTTGATGGAGAAGAGGTTAATTTAGGAATTAATGACAATGTCTCAATTAATTTATAAAAATAATTCTTAAACATGAAGTTCAACAACATTTGTGGAAAACAACAAAGTTTTTTTGTTGCATAGAGATGCCAGTAATCTTAATCGCAGGAATTTGGAGACTGCTCTTTTAAAAAAACTCTTTACTGTTCAGAAAGCCACAAAACCTCTCTGGAAAATTTTCTCATATTTTTCAAAGCTTTTGCTAGGGACATTTTTCTAAAGACTAGTTTTAATCAAAAGGGAGTATAGTGTAGTTGAAAAGAGCCCAGGCTTAGGCCTAGTTGCGTGGCCTTGCACAAGTTGTTTTTCAACTTGGAATTTCCTCTTCTATAAAACAAAGAAACACTGTTTGGTACATTACCGTGCAACTTTAGGAATAGTCCGTTTAGGCTAAAAGGCTCGAAAAATAGGATTGGGAAAGAGCTGCAACATCTGAGTAAACCCAGCCTTACTCATGGAAAAGAGAAAGCTTTC
>NW_006921912.1:3137016-3144548 GCF_000298275.1 Orycteropus afer afer | reverse complement strand
TGTGGGGCTGGTGCGGGATCGGGCAGTGTTTCGTTCTGCTGTGCATGGGGTCGCTATGAGTCGGAAACGACTCGACGGCACTTAACAACAACAACAACATAAAACAAAAATGTTAAAACCTGACGATCTACACTTGATGACATCACAACATATGTCTTCTTCCACACCCATCCTTAATGTTGAATTTCCTCAAACCTCCAAACTTCACTTTCTTACCTTTTTTCCCCATGTAATTTTATTAAGTAATTCCATTTACTCCTATGACTTGAATATCACCCATTGGGGTGTTGATTATGTGTAAATTGCTGTAAGTATTCAATTGCTGAAAGGACTCACAAGACTCAATCCACATGTACTCAAAATGAGCTTTATTACAGGTAAAAAGATGGAATACAGCAATTGGACAAGGTCTGTGTCATGACAATATCCTGTGAGAAGGATGACATGAAGATGAATATCTATAAAAATTTTTGTGCAGTGTTCTAGCAAAAATTTATTATTTTTTATAAAAAATCCCTGTAGTTAGTTATAACAACAAAAACATTTTTCATAAACCTAGCTTACAAGTATCAATATACCTAGA
Organism: Orycteropus afer afer; assembly: GCF_000298275.1. Classification (NCBI taxonomy): domain Eukaryota; kingdom Metazoa; phylum Chordata; class Mammalia; order Tubulidentata; family Orycteropodidae; genus Orycteropus; species Orycteropus afer. Next base: position 3,143,965 of record NW_006921912.1, on the reverse strand, counting down.
AGGCTTAAACTCTATACTAATTTACTTTTTGAAACTTCTAATGAACTGGTCTGATACAGTCAAACCTGTCAATTTTACCCAATTATAATGAGCTTCAAATCACATAGTTTAATCCGTACATGCTACAAACATACACTGTTGTTTTCACTGCTGCCAGTGTTTTTACAGTGGCTGATTTTGTCAAATTTTCTGGTGTTTTAGCTATAATATTATGGTAATTAGTATTTGTGAACCTATATCAATACATTTTTTGAGACTGGTATAGTAATTAGTAAAGGAAAAGAAAGTGAAAAATCAAAAAGACTTCTGCTCAGTTACTAATTTAATTATGTTGTTACTAATAATGATGTAACTCAATGTAGAAAAATTTTACAAAATAATTTTGTTAATATTCATATAATCTAGGAAATATTACATTTAAGCAATTTACAACTATATCACTTATTATTCTATGATTAAAATTGATAATAAACATTACTAAAGGGTTCTATATGGTCTGGTACAGAAGGAAGTCAATGTGGGGGGAGGGGGAGGATGATACCACCAACCCTGATGTCAATGAGTAAGGTAAGCATTGAAAGAGTTCCCAAGATCTTACGCTCAGGCTTCTTTGTCCTCTCATCCCTGGATCCCAAAGGATGCATATTGTTCCCAGGTCTTAAACCACCATAAACACAGGTGTGAAGTCTCTTGGCACTGCTAAAAATAATCAAAAGTGAGAAATTGGACCTAAAGTCTTGGGACCATGGTCCCAAGAGACATCAAGCTCAACTTGGCATAGCATACTATACAAAAACACTGTTCCACATCCTACTTCAGCAAGTAGCCACTGGGATCTTAAAAGCTTGCAAGCGGCCATCTAAATCCAACAATGGATCTCTTCTTGTCCAGAGCAAAGAAGAATGAAGAAAACCAAACATGCATGGAAAAAATTAGCCTGAGTGACTGGTAGACCATGGGATCCTCAGCCTATATGACCATGAGACCAGAACTAGATGGTGCCCAGCTACCACTCTCAATCACTCAGAGGGGGGTTGGTGCAGGAGATCCTGGATAGTGTGGGAGAACAATGTGGAACAAAACTCAAAATCATGAAAAAAAAAAAAAAACAGCTTTGCTGGTCTGATAGAGCCTGGTGAGACCCCTGAGACTACGACCCTTAGCTACCTTTAAGGTCTGGAACTTAACTCACTCCTGTGGCTTCCAGCCAAATAATAGACACATACAGGGTGAACATTTACATTAGGTAGGTACATTCCTTGGAGATATTAATGATAAATCATGAGAGAACAGAAGGGCAGTGTTTGCACACTGAGATAGCTTGGGGGCCAGCAGTGCATGGGAGGGAAGGAAATGGGGAAGAGGTAACTATGGGGAAGAAGTTGGAAGACAGCTGTTACTCTGTGGGGAATTGCAGTCAATGTAATGAAACAAAATGTGTATGAACTGTTGTATGGAAAATGAATTTGCTCTGCAAACTTTCACCCAAATCACAGCAAAAATTTTAAAAATAATAATAATCAAAATCCAATGAAATTTGAGCATAAGGTTTATTCTGAGCATTTTTTCTATATGCAAATAGGAAGATCACTTTGATTACAGAAAAAATAGATGGTCTAAGAAACTAAGTACAATTAGGTTTATGAAGAGAAGAGGAGGGGGAAATATAGAAGATCAACCTTGACTAATTTTAACATGATTGATTGAACCCTGAGATCAATTGGTATTAGGTCACAAGATGGTCTCTGGCCCTCCACCTAGCCATATCCCTTAAAATTCAAATTCAGCAAGCCAGCATTCTAACAGGAAAGAAAGGATTTGAAATTTTGGGTGAGAGAAAAACCACCAGCAGGACTGATTTTGGTCAGGAATTTCTTTACAATGAATTTGTGGTTTCAAGAATGAAAAAAAAAAAAAAAATGAAAGCAACATATCTGCTATCAATCTCTCTTTAATAGTACCAAGAAGTCCAAAATCTTTTCATGCTAGGGTGTCTTATAGTGAGCTGCTCTTGTAGACACAGTCCACCTATGTGACAAGGCTGAACTGTTGGAGACTCACAGACTCCACTGACATCGGGTGTAATTATTATTATTATTATTATTATTGGATTACTACAATCTTACTAACTAATGTTCAGAAATTTGTACATCTTTCCCCAAAACAGCTCATGAACCCACAGCTCATGAACCTAAAAGATTATAGAATATCATTTACATTTAGTAAATATATTCCAAAATATTGGCCATGCTCCAGTGAGCACACAGTCAATCCATACTGGCTAAGATTAAACCGTTCTATATAATTGATAACTGCAAATCTGTATCTCTAGCGCAGATCTATGTTCTGTACTCCCAATAGCTCTCCAATTCCTACCAGATACTGCCACTTGGATATCTCAAGACACATAATTCTCAGCCTTGTGAAATGAATTCATTATCTTCTCCCTATAATGCTCTCCTCCTACGTTCTCTGTCTAATGAAGGCACCACCTCCTCAGCTGCTCAACCCAAAATATGCATGACATCCCATACTCCTCCCTCTTTCTCACCTTGTGCAACCCAATCAGTAATCATATCCTATGTGAGGCCAGTTTTTAGATGTCAATCCAACCTGACAAATGACTGAGTTGTCAAAGTTATTAATTCTTTTGATTATTTAGCATTAGTGGACTTTCTATTTCGTATTTGCAGACATTTTCAAACAGACACAAATGTAGAGAATTGTGAAATGAACCCAATGTACCCATCATCCAACTTCAAAAATTACCCTTATTTTAACAATCTTGATTCATATACTTTTACACTTTTTTTGGACTGATTATAAAGCAAATCTTAAATATTATATTATTTGAAACAAAAATACCTCAGCATGTATTTCTAACACATATTTTTTTTCCTTTAACATAATCACAATAACATTAACAGTTTTTGTGTTTGTTTTAATAAACTGGAGAAAAGTGCAAGACAGAGAGAAGGATAAGATTATGTGCCTAACATACGGCAAGCATTCAGTCAATGTCATTATTATATTATTATTACTTCCTCAAATTCAAATTCAGGAGCGTATTCCACTCAAGTATATTCCCCTAAAACAAATTATTCTAAAACTTATCTTTGTTAAGTTTATATTCAGCAAAAGTTTCCTTCATGAAATTTTATTCAGTAAGTATATTCTTCATACAAATATATTCAATGGAGATATTTTTATGCACCCAGGATATCGGATAAATATATTCTGGATATATTCACTAAAGATATTCATCATATTCATCTCTCTACCTCCCAACTTCAAACTATAAGTTTTAATCAATATTGAGTTACTGTTCATTCTTTGAATGTATAAAACTCTCTTACTTCCAGGCCCTTGTACGTATCGTTTCCTGGGCTTGAAACATTCAAATATCCCCCATGTCTCCACAATTCCCTACTTTCCACTCCTTACTTTTTGTGGTAAACTTTCATTCATCCCTCAAATTATACTTTATGCATCATTTAATCTAATATCCCTTTTGATACATTGCTCATCCGAATTAGGTGATCCTCCATGATCCTCCTTTGTTGTTGTGTGCCATCAACTCAATTCTGACTCATAGATACCCTATTGGGCAGAGTAGAACTGCCCCATAAGGTCTCCTAGGCTGTAATCTTTACAAGAGGAAGTTGCTAGAGCTTTTTTCCCCACGGAGCACCTGGTGGGTCCAAATGTCAAACTTTCAATTAGCAGTTGAGCTCTTAATCATTGTGCCACCAGTGCTCCTTATGTACTTCCTTAAACTAAAACCAAAGCAAATACACTGCCTTGGCATCAATTTTGACTCATAGTGACCCATAGGGTTGCCACAGCTGTAAATCTATACGAAAGTAGATTGTTTCATCTTCATCCTGCAGAGCAGCTGGTGGGTTTGAACTGCTGACTTTCTGGTTATCAGCCAAATGTCTTAATAACCACCCACCAGTGTACTCCCTTAGAACTCTGTAATTCTTCTAGATAGCAGTTATCACACTGTATTGTAATAGTTTTTCTTCTTTTTTTTTTCTTTTCCCTAACTCCCTCAATGGCTCCAAGTTATGTACTGTGATACATGATACCTTGTTCATTTCTACAGTTCTGCATGTTAGCTCAATGCCTGAGTTAGAAAATAATGAATGAGTAAATGAATGAGTGAATGCTTGGTGCTAGATTGCTACACTTAAGGACTGAGTTTGTATGACATATACATCTTTCTTCCTCAGCACATAACCCACTGTCCACAACACACTTTCTGCCTTCAATAAATGCTCCTTGAAGTATTCTGAAAAGTAGATAAATATCCACCACACAAAGCTGCATGGGCAATCAAAAAAGAACTGGTCTTGGAACTAGTACATATGGATTGAGGTTCCAGCTGTGGCACTTTCTGTCTAGTTTGACCCACTTAGTTCCATGGGTCCTGATTTTCTTAGAAATCAGCTTCACTGAGCTAGAATCTTATAAGGTAATTCAGAAGGACACATGAAATGAAGTAGTTTATTCCAAAGCATTCTGAAAAATGCAAAGCCTACACAACTGCAAGGCATCTCCTTTGCAGTGTAAACTTGTTTGACCCCTTGGGAAGCAGGTAATATTTCTAAGACACTTAGATGTGGATCTCATCTTACAGCTACAAAATCAGAAATGTGGGGAGGTTGAGCACAGAAAACTGCATTTTAACAGGCTTCCCAGGGGACTCTTACACAGGCTAACATTTCAAAATTCCTGAATACTGATGAATAGCTAGTCAGAATAATCTTGTCCTTGAAAACTCCTATTTATAGTTGTCCCTCTTAGTCATTTATTCATCTTACCAAAGACCTTCAACTTCTAAGTAAACTTTCTTCAGTATCCCATTCATTATTCAGGACATTTCTGTGTCCTGCATCTATCCACATTCTATATTTTAATAATTTTTGTGGTTCTGAAAAATCTATTTAGTATTATCTCCCTTCTTAGAAATTTCAATAACACTAAAATTAACCCTACCCAACTTTGAAAAGGGAACAAAATTCTTTTGATAATTATTATGAAAAGGACTGATTGGTTTTAATGATGAAAGAGATAATTAATAATATTCACAATGGTAACAGTGACTAAAGACAGAGGTAAATGTGGTGGCAATAACATCGATAGTGTTCAACAAGGTGGTAATGGTGATGATGAACATTATGTAAAAGTGGGTGTGGGTGTGGAAGTGGACATGTATACATACATATATATCCCAGAGCTGGTATTTGGCTTCAAATTTCACAAGTTGCAGAATAACCTCGCATTCAAGTATATTACACTACCATTACTCAAGGACTAAGCATAACTTACATTACAACTATCAATTCAACTTTAACTTCAAACTTTTCTATTTGAACTTAGTTTCTACTCTGGTTATAATATCTTTAATATTCAATAGTATTTTAATTAATTTTTCCAATTTGAGGATACAATCAGAGACTATATTACATTATAAAATTAAAAGGTATATTCAAAATATACAAACACCTAAAGGCAGTTTTAAAGGCAGTTTACTAGCTTTTATCCATTCTGAGTTGCTATAACCATTGTCATTGAGTCTAAACCAACTCATAGTAACCCTGTAGGACAGAGTAGAACTGCCCACATAGAGTTTCCAAGGCTGTACATAATCTTTACAGAAATAGATTGACTCATCTTTCTCCCACAGAGTGACTGGTGGGTTCAAACCACCAACCTTTCAGTTAGCAGCTGAACGCTTTAACCACTGCACCATCAAGGGTCCTTCTGAATTGTGATAGTATATATAATCTTAAAGGCCATAGAACATACTTTTTCCACTGGTATGCAACCCTCCTTGCCTATTCATATTTTAGAATTATAGTATCTAAAAGTTTAAAATGATCTCATTGGTCATCTACGCAATCTCCTACTTTGCCCAGAACTCTATGACCCTAAGATATTTATTTATTACTCAGCAAAGAGCAATCTGTCTACTTCTAGCAAAGAAAATTTTCAGAAGAAAGCTACAGGCTTGTGTTTTCTTTTGACTTCTACTACTGCCACTTCAGTAAATGGTGTTAGCTGCTGTGAAGTTGACCCCAACTCATTGTAATAGGTCCTGCATCATCCTCACAAATTGCCAGCATGTTCAAGTTCATCATTACAACTATTGTGTCAATACATTTCATCGAGGGTCTCCCACACATTCAATGGTCCTTTATTCTACCAAACATGATGTCCTCATCTAGCAATTAACCCCTCTTGATGACATGTCCAAAGCAAGCAAGATTTTCATGGGCTAAATTTTGGAAGGAAATCAGGCCTAGACTGTCTTAGTTTAGAAGCTTCACTGAAGCCTTACCCCCTAATGATCATGCTGATATTTAAAATATTAATGGCATGGCTTCCAGCATAATAATAAAATAAAATAAACATGGCCATTGAGTTGATTTAGACTTACAGTGACTCCCACAGGGTTTCCAAGGCTGTAAATCTTCATAGAAGTAGAACTCCCTCTTCTTCCTCCCACAGAGCAGTTGCTGGGTTTGAACCTCCAACTTTATCATTAGCAGCCAAATACCTTACCCACTGCTTCCTCAGAATTCCTTCCAGCATCAAAGCAACATGCAAGCCATCACAGTATAAGAAACTGACAGACTTTATTAATGAAGATAAGTTATCACAAGAAGCTAGAAAGACCAGTGTTAGCAATTGTATCTTTGAACGCTAACCTACCTTTTTTGTTTTAGTGGTCTTCAGGTTCTTTTCAGGTAGCCCTTTTGGCATCTATCTAAAATGATTTTCAATTGTACATCTTCTGTACCTTATGCATGTTGCTAACTTAACAACAGTTAAGTGCCATCGAGTCGTTTCCGACTCATAGCGACACCATGCACAGCAGAACGAAACACTGCCCGATCCCGTGCCAGCCCCACAATCCATGCTATACTCGAGCCCATCATTG
>NW_006921912.1:3124910-3132853 GCF_000298275.1 Orycteropus afer afer | reverse complement strand
AGGGTAACAAGGGAAAGTGTTCAGTGCAGATCAGTGAGTAAGCGCAAGCCCGCCTTGTCTCAGTACCTTATGCATAGGTTGACTCTAAAGGTTGAAAACTACTGACATGGAAATCACCAGCATAAAAATAGGAGAAAGAAAAGCAATCAGAGGTTGACATTAATCAGGAACAATAAGAAGAGTGAGAAAAGAAGTCCATGGACAGACAAAAGCCAGGAGACTCAAACATTGAACAGCACACAAATGCAGAGAATACAGTGATGAAGCCTATTGTCCACTCAAACACTTAATCTGTGAAGTTTCTGTATTCTGTTTCTAGGTTCACTATGCCTAGTCCTGATCTGACATTAATGTTACCTAAGCTGCTCTGCTACCAACGGAGGAGGAGATCTAGACACTTCATTTCCTACATGATACTCAGAATAAATTTTTCAAGTTACTAAATTAACAAAATAGTCTTGTTCTTTACATGATGTCCTCATTCACCCCATAATCATAATTGTTGACTATTGAGCTAAAACCTGACTTCTCAGCTATGCATCAAAAAAAGTCTGTCACCTACTAGTTACTGTATGCAAAGCCAAATTATCTGTTTGTCATAGATAACAAAGTGTTACATCTTCTTCCTTTTGATCTGTTAATTTCACTCAATATATATACTCACACATATATCATAATTTTGCATGAATGCATACATAAATATGAGCACTTATGTGAATGTGATCATGTGGTGTCAGGCCTGAAATCAAGGCTCAATTTCATGTTCTGCCTCAGCATCTGGGGAGAAATGGGAGGATTTCAAATGGACCACTCTGCTCTGGTGGATAAGGTCCCCTAACCAAAACACTTTTCTTACCAAACAGTGCAAATCCTACTTATCTCTGAGTGGTAAGCTTCAGTTCCTGCTAATCCACAGAATTATTCAAACAAAGCAATAATATACCCCTGTGGGAAGCAGGGGTCCCCCATCCTCTTGACATAAACAGCCTGCCTCCCACAACCCCTGATTGTTCACTGTTCCTGAGGACAACCCCTGTATGGTCCTGCATGGGTGGTGCACTACTTTCCCCAGCTGTGAGTATATGTACTAAGAAACTGCTGTACATTTCATCTATCCAGTGTCCACTGTTGAGTGTAACGTGTTTGGAATTCCTCCCTCACCTATGGGATGAATATGAGATCATTAAAATAGCAAATCCCTTTTGAAAATTACACACATGATGTCTAAAACAAGGAATCCCTGGATGATACAAATTGTTAACACACTCAGCTGTTATCTGAAGATTTAGAGGCTTGAGTCCATCCCGAAGCACCTTGGAAGAAAGGACTGGTGACATACCAATCAGCCATTGAGAACCCTGCAGAGCACAGTTCCACTTTGACACACATGAAGGGTCTTAGTTATCTGATGCTGCTATAACAGAAACACCACAAATAGGCGGATTTAAGAAACAGAAATTTATTTTCTCAGAGTTTAGGAAGCTAGAAGTCCAAATTCAGGGTGCCAGCCCTAGGATAAGATTGTCTTTGTCGACTATGGGGAAAGGCCCGTGTCTCCTCAGCTTCTGTTTTTGGCTCCTTGGTGATCTTCATGTGGCATGACACCTCTCTTCACTCATCTCTGCTTGCTTTCTCTGTGCCTACTTTGCTCTTTTTATATCTCAAAGGTGATTAGCTTAAAATACGTCTTACACTGATGCTGCCCCATTAACATAACAAAGAAGACTTATTTCCAAATGGAATTATAACCACAGGTATGGGGTTAGAATTTACTACACATATTATTGTGGGACACAATTAAATCCATAACATGAGGTCACCATGCGTCAGAGCAAACTTGATGACAACTGGTTACTGGTTGATCTAAACCAAAGAAGTTTCTCTATGATCATCTTAGTATATAACTGCTTTTAACCAAGCTCCATTAATACTGATAACTTCAAATCCTTACTAAAATGGAGCCTCAAGGGCAAGCAAATAATGTTATGTCTTCTGTTTTATTGATAGGAGCTCAGGTATAGCAAGGATTGTGGGGCTGGCACAGGACCGGGCAGTGTTTCAATCTGTTGTACATAGGGTCACTGTGAGTTGGAGCCAACTTGACAGCACCTAACAACAGCAATAACAACAACCTCTCCTCAAATTGGCAGGACCCACTGCAGTATCAAAACAAAAAGCCTCAAGTCCAGGGAGAAATTAAGGATAAATTCAAATGCCTGGAGACAACATACATCTGAAAATCATATTAAAGTTTGAAAAATATTTCTATATATATTATTCTATATAAGGAGCTCTGGTGGTACAGTGACTAAGGTATTTGACAGCTAACAAGGTTGGTGGTTCAAACCCACCAGCTGCCCCACAGAAGGCAGATAAGGCAATCTACTTCCCTAAAGATTTACCACCTTGGAAACTCAGTGAGGGACTCTATGAGTCAGAATCAACTCGATGGCAGTGGGTGGGATTATTATTCTATACAATTCTAAAAACAAGCTGGGAATGTATGTTATTCCTCTCTTTATTTTTCAGATAAAGAAATTTGGTGTCACTCTGAAAAGATAAAACTAAAATTCAAATACAGGTAATCTAAATCCAGATGCCAGGTTCTATCAACCACACTATACTGCCATTACTTGGATTTGAAATTATGCAGCTTTATTTTTTCATACCCTGGCATATGTTTGGTAAATGTCCACATGATAAGGGAAATTTATATCTGAAGCAATATATATAAACTCACTCAAGCAATGGAATAGGCTGTTTTTCACTTCTACACTATTTGAAAAAGTTGTCACCCAAAAGATTTCAACTCTGGCTACACAATAAAATGTCTGAAGCACTTTATATTCCTGATTTACAGTCCACACTACAAACCTATTCAATCAGAAAATATAAGATGAGATCAAGGCTGTAGTATTTTTTAAACCTCTTCAGGTGACTCCATGTACAACCAATGTTGAGAATTACTGTTATTGGCAGTAAAAGCTCCATGTCTTGGATCCCTTTTCCTCTCACCTTCTTGATTTCTTAAATCAAAAGGACCTTAAGAGGCAACCCTACAACTGTCAGCTAGATAGCAGAGTAAGACACTCCACATTCTTATCCCTCCACCCACTGTCATTGAGTCAGTTCCAATTCATAGCGAACTCTACTGGGTTTCCAAGGCTGTAAATCTTTATGGAAGTAGATTGCCTCATCTTCCTGCCACAGAGCACTCGGTGGGTTTGAACTACTGACCTTCTGGTTAGCAGCCAAATGCTTTACCCTTTATACCACCAAAGCTTCTTTATTCCACCAGAGATGTGTGAAAAATCAAGCAGGGACTTCCAGGCACAACCTTAGTAGAACTCTGGTAAACAAAAGTTCACATCAAATGAATAAAGAAAAAGAAAACTACAAAATGGTAGGGAAATTTGAGGCCTTTTCTTTGTTCTTCTGGCCTATGACCCACCATTCCCAGGTTTGGTGACTGGTTTGAAGTTTTAGTCAGTGTCTCCAGCCAAAGACCTCACCCCTGGGTCCAGAGGCAGTAGATTTATCAGGGATACCTAAAGAACTGAAGCAAAGGCTTGTCTCTGTTTGGTCCATCTTGGAACTGAAGCAGAATGGAAAAGTGAAGTGTTACTGAAAGACTGTAAAGTGGACCATCAGCCTGCATGTGCCTAGAGCAAAACAGGCATCTGGGGCATACAATAAAATCCCTCCAGCCAGGAAGAGAGTTTCTTTGGGAAATTGGGAAGCAAAACACCTCTGTGTGTGGGGGAAATCCAGACAGCCCTCTGCTCACTCAGGGAAAAATACAAAGTCAGAAAAGATTGGAGGGGGAACGCTGAGCTTTCATCTTGGGCCCAACACACAGTAATCAACAAAGACTGAAAGTTCTGGTGTTTTTTTTTTCCCCCCTACTATTTTTCTTTGGCTTTCTAATTTTGTTTTCTTTTTTATATTTTAACTCTTGAAATTCAAGGAAATTTCTGAAAACTAAAAACTACCTGAATATATGATAAAGTAGCAGAGACTTTAGTGAACACGTCAAGAAATCTAATATTTGCAAAAACAGTTGTGAAAAGCCAATGAACCAAGATGGCAGTCTAAACAAATACACTATCAGACCTTCTACAACAAAGACTAGAGAAAACAAGGGAAGTGGTTACAGACAGCAACCATGGATCCCAGAGCTTCAGAGGAAAGGATAAGTAGGTCAAATACTGATGAAGGAAAGATATTGAACAAAAGCACTGAACAAGGAGCAGTCAACTGCCATCCAGCATGATATGGCCATTTTGAATTACTGCAAGCAGCATTATGATCAAAGTAGGAACCAGATAAACAGCTCCGCTTGCCCAGGACTCCACCACCACCCATTGGTGATCAAGTGACCAGAGTGGTATTGATACAGGCAGGGAATCGGGCTACCAGGTCAAGCAGGCCCCTTGAAATTTTAGCCCACATACAGACCACCACATAATACTGGCTGCTGGTATCAGAAAACTGATTAGAAGGCAAGCAAAGTTCTTGGGTGAGATAATGAGGCTGCAGATTAAAGCTTGACCAGTTATAAAATGCTGATAAACCTCCAGACTTTTTTTTTTTAAGTCTCTCATTAGGCACCCACCAGGTGCACAACATGCACAGTAAAGGTCAAAGTGACCGACAAATGACCTTCCACCAAAAACAATCAAGAATAAGAATCTCTCACTGGGCCCTAAACTTGAGTCCAGAGACATCACACCTGTGTAACTTGACCCTCAGAACCCCGCCCATTTCATGAATAAAGATGAGGCCTCTTTCTTCATGAAGACTCTTTATAAACCTTAGGAATCCCTTTGTTTGGAAAGAAACTGGAGGTTAACGCAGGCAAAAACCCTTCTCTGTCTCTCCCTTGCAAGCCCCTCCCTTCTCCTCTGTCTTTAATAAACTTTGATTCATGTGGACATTTTGCCTAGCCTGTTCAATTCTTTGTCAGCAGAAGGCTAGGACCTGTGCGCAGGTTTTCAGATACCCCAGTAAAAGTGTGACCCCCCTCCCTTACCTTGCACAACCTCCAATTAACCAGATGCACAGCCTCCACCCACCCACCCACCTTGTGGCCAGTCAACCTCCAACTGTCTGTGCTGTGCTACATTTTTTTCTTTATCTTTTTAATTATTTCTTCCATCTTTTCCCCTCCCCTTTTTCTTTTATTTATTTCCTGTCCTCTTTTTTTTTTTCTTTCTCTTCACTTGCCCTTTTACTTTTTTTATCTTTTTGTATGACAAAGAGTGGGAGCTCCTCTCCTGCTGTTTATCAGAGTCCACCATTGCTCCTTCCTGATCAGAGGTATATGCTGCCCTGGAGCAAGCACTGTGTTCCTGCACCAACTGTTTGCTGGCTTGCATTTTTGCTAGGACTGTTCTGCTTTTTTCTTTCCTTTTGCCTTTCTTCCTTCTTAGTTCTCCCTCTTCTCCCCCTTGTTTTCCTCTTCTTCCTTTTCTTTTCTTCTTCAACCTCCCTTTTGTTTTGATCCAGCAGAGTGGTCCCTGCCTCCTCATTCCATGGTCAGCAGTGTCCACCCTCACCCATCTGTTGATGGTGATACATGCTCTGCTGGCATGAGCTCCATATTCCTGCTACAGCTGTGTTTGGTGGCTAACACGTGCACCAGTTTTTTTTTTTTTCTTCCTCTCTCTTTTTCTTATCATTTTCCCCTTTTTATCAGTTATTCCCTCTCCTTTCCCTTGTCTTTTTTTTTTCTTTCTTTTTCTCTTCTCTCCCCCCTACCTGTTCTCTTTTTTTGATCCAACTGAACAAGTCAGACTTCCCCCTGCCATCTCCAAAGTCAGTAGCACTGCCTCTGACCCTCTATATTCAGAGGGGCGTGCTCCTGAGGAATGAGTGCTGCATTCTGCCATAGCCATGTTTTGCAGCTAGAGTTGCACAAATACGGTGCTGCATTTGAGTTTTGTTTTTTGTTTTGTTTTGTTTCTTTTTCTTTTTTCACGTTTTCTTTTTTAAGATGTCACCCACTACCCCCTCTTGTTGTATTATTTTATTCTTCTTCTTTGTTTTTCCTCTTATCCTCCTGCTTTATTTTTTCCTTCTCTTTTTCTATAGAATTTGGGAACCAGCGACCCTACCCAGACATACCCACTATGCCTGCTGCCCTATCCATTGGGCAAGTGCCACCACCCACTCCAGCACCATTGGATTAATGACTGACCAACACCCATCTAGACTGCCCTCAGCTGCTCTGCACAATCAGTGATGAGAGACTCACTCCCACACTCTCACCTGCTACCAAATCCACCCAGAAATAGGGGATGAGTGGCATAGTGCTGCCAAACTAGTGACCAGAGTAGCATGTTCATACTATTAACCAGATATATTAAAATAAATACAAATAAGGGTGAAGCAAACCAACACTCAGCAAATTAATATCAAATCACACACACACACACATAAAGAAACAGAACATGATGGCTCAACAAGTGACTAAAAACAGGGCCAGAAAATATTCCAGAGGAAGAAATGTTGTTGGAACCACCTGACAAGGAATGAAAAGAATTATATGTTGGTACCTACAATGGATTGAGAGACAGTATGGAAACCATAGACAAAATCAATAGAAATACAGACAAAATTCTAGGTGAAATATATATATATATATATATATATATATATACATGCAAGAAAAACTGTCAAAGTAAATGGAAAATTAGAAACTATACAAAAACAGCAAATGGAAATCAAGAAGATTAAGATTAATATAGAGATTTCAGAAATAGATAACACATTGAAAAGATGAAAGAGTAGAATTGAATCATGGGAACACTGAATTGGTGAAATTGAAGATAAATCTTAAATACTAATCTCTTAGAAGAACAATAAGAAAAAAAGGAAGACAGCCTAAGAATTTTGTGGGACACTGTCTTAATGTTCTACGGCTGCTATAACAGATACTGCAAGTGAATAGCTTTAGAAAACAGGAGCTTATTCTTTTACTATTTAGGAGGCTGGAAGTCAGAATTCAGATTGCTGGCTCAAGGGGCTGAGTGAAAGGCCCTTGACTTGGACTTCAGCTCTACCTCTTGTTCCAGACCAACTGGAGTGGGAGGCTTCTCCTAATTCACATGGCTGCTGGCTGCTGAGAGTAACAAACCTGAGATCAGTGGGTAAAATGGCGCAATCCCAAGATCAGTAGGCAACATGGCAGGGTACTAGTTTAAGCCCAAGAACTGGAGATGAAGACTCAACCAAATGCAAGACCTTTTCTATATATACTGGAAGCAGGCCACACACTGAAGGCAACTCTCCTTCAGTTAATTAACTGCTTAGAGCAAATTTGACCATGGAGGTGATCAAATAATGTCCAATCTCATTGTGGGGAATAACTCCATCCATCTGCTGACCCACTCAAGGTCACAGCCTAGTCAAGTTGACATATAACCTTAACTACCACAAATGCCATCATTAAGTTAGTATTTCGAATTCCAGAAAAAAAGAGAACAAGAAAAAGCACAAAAAAGATTGTTGAAGATTTGTCAGAAAAAAAAAAAAAACTTACCTAATATATGCGTTCAAGAATCTCAACAAACACCATATAGGATAGACCCCACCAAAAAATCACCAAGACATATCACAATGAAATTTTCCAAAACCAAAATACTGCCAAGTGTCTTCTCTGGTTACATTATTATCAAATTAGAAATCCACTAAAGAAAGATCAAAGAAAAATTATAAAAGAAAATGAAACTAATTAAACAACCTGCTTAAAAACTACTGGGTAATAGAAGAAATTTAAAAACTGAAAAAAAAAAAAAATCTTTATATCAAATAAGAATAAAAATATACCAAAATCTTTGGGTTACAGCAAAATTAGTACTCAGAGGACAACTTATACCAATAAATACATCCAGAAAGAAGAAAGAACCTAAATCAACACCTTAACCTAGTATCTCCAACAA
>NW_006921912.1:3104172-3124744 GCF_000298275.1 Orycteropus afer afer | reverse complement strand
CTGCTCGACATCTCGTATGCCGTCTTCTGCGCAAAAAAAAACAGTCTACAGTCACCAGAAGAAAGGAAGTAATAAAGAATCAAGCAGAAATAAATGAAACAGAAGAACAATAGAAAGACTCAATAAGGCTAGAAGCTGGTTCTTTGAAAGGATTAGTAAAATTGACAAATCACTGGCAAATTTAACAAAGAAAGAGAAAAAGAAGATGCAGATAGCTTGGATAAGAAATGAGATAACCAATATCACAGCAGAACCTACTGAAATACAAAGGACAATAACAGAATACTATGAAGAACTGTACTCCAACAAATTTGAAAACCTAGAACAGACAAATAAAAATCTACTACGTATCTAAAAACTAACACAGAAACTTTAAACAGATCCATCAGGAAAGAAGAAATGGCACAAGTCTTTAAAAAAAAAAAAAGAAAAAGAAAGAAAGAAAAGAAAAGAAAAAACTCCCAACCAAAAAACAAAAAGTCCTGATACCTTCACTGGTGAATTCTACCAAACATTCAGAGAAGAGCTGATACTAACTCTACTGAAACTATCTCAGAACATAGACAAGGATTGAATACTCTAGAGCTCACTCTATGAAGGTAGCATAACCCCGAGACCATACCAGGCAAAAACATCAATAAAAAATAAAACTACAGACCAATATCCCTCATGATAATCAGATGACATATTGCACCAGACAAATCTACTGCAAAAGACCTCTTTGCAGTGCTGAAAAGTAAAGATGTCTCTTTTAAGACTAAGGTGGGCTTAACCCAAGCCATGATATTTTCAATCACCTCACATGCATTTGAAAGCTGGACAATGGATAAGGAAGACCAAAGAAGAGTTGATGCTTTTGAGTTGTGGTGTTGACAAAGAATATTGAAAGTACAATGGACTATCAGAAGAACTAACAAATCTGTTCCAGAAGAAATGCAGCCAGAATGCTCTTTAGAAGTGAGAATGGCCAGACTTTGTCTCACCTACTATGGTCATGTTGTCAGAAGGGATCATACTCTGGGGAAATGAATCATGCTTGGTAAAGTGGAAAGTCAGTGAAAAAGGGGAAGACTCTCAACAAGATGGATTGACACAGTGGCTGCAACAATGGGCTCAGGTACAGCAGACATTGTGAGGTTGGTGCAGGACCAGGCAGTGTTTTGTTCTATTGTGCATAGGGTCACTAGGAGTCAGAGCTGACTCAGTGGCACCTAATAACAACAACATCCCTCAAGAATGTTGTTGTTGTTGTTATGTGCCGTCGAGTCAGACCTGACTCATAGCGACCCCTCCTTGGGTTTCCGAGGCAGTATCACTACGGAAGTAGGATTGCCCAACCTTCCTTCCGAGGAGTGGCTAGTGGGTTTGAACTGCCAGCCGTCTGGTTAGCAGTCAAGTGCCTTAGCCACTATGCTACCAGAGCTCCCAAAAATCTTCAAGAAAATCCTAGCCAATAGATTCTAACAACATATCGAAAAAGCAATACTTATTGACCAAGTGGAATTCATCTCAGATATGCAAGCATGGTTCAATATTAGAAAAGCAATCTCCATAATCCAGCACATAAATAAAACAAAAACAAAGGAAAAGAACCACCTGATCATATCAATTGATGCAGAAAACGCATTAGTCAAAATCCAACACTAATTCTTGAAATTTTTAATAAAAATGCTCACTAAAATAGGAATAGAAGAAAAATTCCTCTCCACACTTAAAAACATATTCACAAAACCAAGGGCCAATATTATTCTCAGTGAAGAGTGACTGATAGCATTCCCTTCCTGTATGAGAACCAAACAAGGATGTCCTTTATCACCACTCCTATTCAGTACTATACTGAAAGCCCTAGCCAGAGCAATAAGGAAAGAAAGGGAAATAACAGGCATCCACATTGGCAGAGAAGAGTCAGGCTATTTTTATTTGCAGACGATATGATCATAGAGACAAAAAATTCTAGAGACTCAAGAACAAAACTACTGGGATAAATTGAAAGATTCAGCAAAGTGGCAGGGTATAAGATCAATGATAATCAGTAGGATTCCTCTATACTAACAAAGAGATCTCTGCAAAGGAATTCAGGAAAACAACATTTACAATAGCCACCCAAAAGGTGAAGTACTTAGGAATAAATCTAACTGAAGACACAAAACACCTCTACAAAGAAGCTACAAAACACTACTACAAGAAACCAAAAGAGATCTACATAAGTGGAAAGATACATCATTGTCATGGATAGGAAGACTTAACATTGTGAAAATGATAATACTGCTCAAAGAATAGAGAGATATAATGCAATCCCAATCCAGATTCCATTATCATTCTTAGATGAAACACTAATTACCAGATTTATATGGAAAATGAAGACACCCCAGATAAGAAAAGCACTGCTAAAGAAAAAGAACAAAATAGGAGGCCTCACACTCCCTGATCTCAAAACCTATTATACAGCCATGATAGTCAAAACGGCCTGGTATTGGTACCATGACAGATACCTAGACCAATGGAACAGAATTGAGAACCCAGAAGTAAATCTACCCACCTATGGACAGCTGATCTTTGACAAAGAGCTGGAACTCAATAAAATGGAGAAGAGATGGTCTCTTTAACAAAAGATGCTTGCAAAACTGGATATCCATTTGCAGAAAATTTAAACAGGATTCATGTATCTCATCATACACAAAAATGAACTGAAGATGGGTCAAACACCTAAATGTAAAACCTGAAACCATAAAAATCATCAAAGAAAAAAATATAGAAAAACTTAGGGACCTTAATACATGACATAATTATACTATCAAACATAAATAAAAATGCACAAACAGAAGACAGAGTAGACAACTGAGATCTCCTAAAAACTAAATATTTATATACATCAAAAGACTTACTAAAAGAGTAAAATGAGAACCTACAGATTATGAAAAAGTTTTTGCCAATGGCATATCAGAGTCTAATCTCTAAAATTTATAGAAAACTCCAACACATTAAAAAAAAAGATAAGCAATCCAAATGAAAAATGGACAGAGGACATGAACAGACACTTCACCAAAGAAGACATTTAGGTGGCTGACAAATACATGAAGAAATGCTCCTGACCATTAGCCATTAGAGAGCTGCAAATTAAAACAATGAGATATCATCTCACCACAGTGCTAATAACTTAAAAAAAAAACAGAAAAGAACAATTGCTCGTGAGGATGTGGAGCAACTGGAACACTTATACACTCCTGATGTGATTGTAAAATGGTACAATCACTGTGAAAAGTGGTATGCATTTCCTTAAGATGTTGGAAATAGATACCATATGATCCAGCAATCTCACTACTAGATATATATCCTAAAGAAATAAGAGCTATGTAATGAACAGATATATGTGCACTCATATTCATCATAGAATTATTCACAATAGTAAAAAGATGGAAAGAACCTAAGTATCTATCAACGGATGAACAGGTAAACAAACTATGGTACATACACACAATGGAATGCTACATCATATTATAGAATAACGATGAATCTGCAAAACACCTCATAACATAGATGCACCTAGAGGGCATTATGCTGAGTGAAATTAGTCAATCACAAAAAGGACAATTATTGTATAAGACCACTACTATAAAAAGTTAAGAAAAGGTTCACACATAGAAAGAATTGTTCTTTGAAGGTTACCAACGGTGGCAAGGTGAGGAAGGGAAAATCACCAACTAGAGGTCTGACACCTACTAACTTGGGTGAAGGAAAAACATTATGCAATAGGGGGAGGTCAGCACAAAATGATCAAGGCAGAGGAAGACATAGGTAAGAGCACAAGAGTTAAAGGCAACAAAAGTGAATACTATACCTACACAATCCTGCAATAATGGTAATAACAATAATTTATGAGTGGAGACATAAACAATCTGAACAAGAGTGGGAAGGTGAATGGGACTACACTTATGAATATGTATAGGTTTGACAGAGGCTATCTCTACCTATGTATTTATACATGTTGCAAATATATCCACGGATATAGTAGAGAATACAAGGAACAGTTATGAAAATGTCTTAGTCATAACCAAACACTCTGAGGGAATGGTTCACTGGACATGAAGGATCAGAACCATAGTCTCAGGCATGACATAGTCCACAAAGACAATTTTCTACATTATACTTTGGTTAGTAGCAACTGGAGTCTTAAAAGTTTGCGAGTGGTTATCTAAGGTGCATCTATTTGTCTCTTCCCATCCAGAGCAAAGAAGACTGAAAAAAATCAAAGATGCAGGAAACAATTGGTCCAATGGACTAATGGAGCACATTAACCCCAGTCTCCACGACCCTGAGACCAGAAGAACTAGATAGTGCCCAGCTACCACTGCTGGTCGCCCTGAAAGGGATCCAATGAGAGGTCATGAATAGAGTGGGGGAAAATTTGGAATAAAACTCAACATCTTGTGGAGGGGGTGGAAACAGGCTTACTGGTCTGATGAAGATTGGTTGATCCTTTAAGACTATGGCACTTAGACATCCTTCAAACTAGGAACTGAACTTAATCCCTATGACTCAACTGTCAGCCAAACAATAGACAGGCCTATGAGGCAAACAGCAGTATCAGGAGGGTAGCCACTCATTAGAGCAATCGAGTAGATGAGACCAAAAGGACAGCCTTTGTCCAGGGATAGAGCTAGGGAGGTAGGCAGAGATGAGGAGGAAGGGTTAAAGGAAGGGGTGGGCCACAGGGAGGAAGCAGGAAGAATGCTGTTACAGTGTGGGGACTGCAGTAAATGTCACAAAACAATGTGTATTGATTGTTGAATGGAAAACCAATTTGCTCTGTAAACTTTCACCTAAATCACAATTAAAAAAAAAAAAATTGATAACTTGAAAACAGGATATTTTCATTTTTTGAAAACAAGATGTGTCTATTAATTTCTATTGTTTTGTAAAAGAATAAGTTTTCAATGAAAGTTAATGAATAATGAAACAAGTCTTTCTGGTTTCAGTGGATCTGGTCACCTAGAAACAATCCTGTGAAAGAAACAAGCTACTTCTAAAGGTAATTTAAAGTGTAGCTAAAAGATTATTTATTTGTTGCTATGTGCATATTTCTAACAATATTTAACAAGATAACATTTTTTATTATGGATAGGAGAATTCTTTATTTTTAATAATACAAAAGGCATTTTTTTTACAATAGTTTAGAAACAACTTCACATACCATATCTTAACAGATTCTGACAATCTTCAGGGAATGTATTATTTTCCTATTTTACAGATAGAAAACTGGGGCACATATAACTTATGTAACTCTACCAGTTGCCATAGAGTCAGTCTCAACCCATGACAACCCATGTGTATCAGAGTGGAATTGTATTCAATAGGATTTTTATGGCTATGAACTTTCAGAAATAAGTTACTAGTCTTTTCTTCTGAGATTCCCCAGTTATTGTTTGGTGTCATCAAGTCAGCTCTGATTCATAGAGACCATAAGTAGAAGAGAACAAAACATTGCCTAGTCTTGCACTATCTTCACAATTGTTGCTATGTTTGAGCCCATTGTTACAGCCACTGTGTCAATCCATCTCATTGAGCATCTTCTTCTTTTTCTCTGACCCTCTACTTTAGCAAACATAATATTCCTCTGGGACTGTTCCCTCCTGATAATATAGCCAAAGTGAGTGAAGTCTTGCCATCTTCAATTCTAAGGAGTATTCTGACTGTACTTCTTCCAAGACAGATTTGTTCATTCTTCTGGCAATCAATGATGTATTCAATATTCTTTGACAACACCATAAATCAAAGGAATCAATTCTTCTTCAGGCCTCCTTATTCATTATCCAGCTTTTACATGCATATAAGGGGACTGAAAATACTAGGGCTTGGGTCAGGTGCACCTTAGTCTTCTCAAAATCACATGTTTACTTTTGAACACTTTAAAGAGGTCTTTTGCAATAGTTTTGCTCAATGCAAATCTTTTGAATTTTGGACTACTCGTGGTCAAGTACTCATCAAGATACCAAACTTTCAATCAGTAGCCAAGTACTTACATGGTTCACCACCTATATCACTGTAGTGAAGGCCTTTTGTCTCCAATTGTCAAATTTCATGCTATTTCCAATATTCTCCTTTTTTTGCATCCCCCTAAGGAGCTCTGGTAGCATAGTGGCTAAGACACTTGCCTGCTAACCAGACAGCTGGCGGTTCAAACCCACCAGCCACTCCTCGGAAGGAAGGTTGGGCAATCCTACTTCCGTAGTGATACTGCCTCGGAACCCAAGGAGGGGTCGCTATGAGTCAGGGCTGACTCGACGGCACATAACAACAACAACAAGAAGGAGCTCTGATGGTTTTGTAGTTAAGACTTGGGCTGCTAACCAAAAGGATGGCAGTTCAAACACACAAGCTTCTCTGTGGAAGGAAGACAAAGCAGTCTTCTTCTGTAAAGATTTACAGCCTTGGAAACCCTATGGAGTCACTATGAGTCAGAATCTACTTCATAGCAGGGGGTTTGGGTTGCATCCTCTAGCTTCTCCAGAAGATTTTTGGGTCTAAAAGGGAGGTCTAACAATGAGATTGAAACATATTGGAAAAAAGACTAGGGTCAAGGAGATAAAATTCACACCAAATACAGTGTAGCATTGGAGAATGTATCAGGGCCCAAAGTTAACTGTTCCTAGGACAAAGAGTACTATGAGGGGTAGCAATACTAGCCAAGTATTCAAAGTTCCAGTCCCACCCAAAACTACAAAATGAGAGCTTTCAATGCATTTAAGAAAAATCCAACCAAATTCCACACCCATTAAATAGGTGAACTGGCCCCAAAGCATGCCCTGTCCCCACCACCCACATCACACCTCATTAATGAGAGGACGCATAATGCCACAAGTCTCCACTGACTAAGGAAAAACAGCCTGGCACCAGCAACAACTGAAGTCCCATCCACCAGCAAGGATCTGTTCAAGGGCAGCCTCCTATAATTACCAGTGGCCTGGCCTATAGCCCGGCAAGTTATTTAGAGAATCACTTCCTATTCCCAGCACAGATACTTTTAAAGCTGGAACTACAAACCCCTCAGTGCAGAGCCATCTGTCTGAAGCTGTTGTCCTCACTCTGCCTATGCTGAGATTCCATCCTGATGGCTCTATCTCTGTGTACTTACACACAGAGAGAACATGCCCTCAGGTGCCCCAGTGCCTGAACAGAGGGGCCGAACCTCAAGGGGCTAAGCCTGGAGCTGTCTCTGGATCTTAAGGTTTAATTTATACCTTCCACTTGTTGCTGATGCCCCTGGCGTTTGCCCAGGAGTTCTCATCCAGTAAGTTGCCATGGGGCCATGATTAAATTACAACCTACATTTTGAAAAACACTTACCTGAATCACACACTTTGGTGACCAGCAAAAAAAAAAAAAAAAAGAGAGAGAGAGAGAGAAAGATTGGCTTAAATAATGAGCATACCAGGATTTTTCAGTCCAAAATCTATAAACAAGCTACTTCATCTTTATGTTAGTTTTTATCCCTTGAGAAATACGATCTTGGATCATATGTAGGTCTGGTATTAGAGACATTATAATTTTTCCGGGGATTAGAATCTCAAATAATCTTAAGCAAAGCAATTATACTTTCTGATCCACCTTTACACTCCCTATGTGCGGAATAATTGGTCAGATATTGTTAGTGCCTTACACTCCCTCGCATGTAGTGTGTGCTGGATAAATGTTGCTTCTGTTCCCTTCTCTTCTTTTCATCTGCTTAGAACCCTATCCAAACCACAATTGCATTTATTGTTTTGGGCTCTCAATTTACACAGCCACTCCACAATTCCCACTAAAGAGAATGGGAGCTGGGAGATCTGGCCCTCTTTATTTCTTTTCATGCTATTTGCTTCCTAAATATCTATAAAAGGAGCCAATCTCGTGTTGCTCATTTATTCGCCTACAAAATGAGAAAGCACTGGTTCATCTAATTTCTCTTTCTGAAAACCAAAGCCAAAGATTTTCCCACAGTGCCTTTCCTCTTAGTCATCCCCAACCGGTATCCCTCCTAAATACATCAAGACTCAAAGTTCAGACAATAAATTTCCTTTAAAAATGCAGGATTGCTGATGCCAAAATGTAGGGTTGTCAAATTTAGCCACACTGCTGGCCTCTCTGGAAATGCAGTAGGTATCTGGAAAGAGAATATTACACTTGACTGGTCTGAGACAAACATAGAATACTATCCATGTCCTAGTATGTTCCAGCAATGCCCAATCCAGAAAGCTTGGACTCAAGAGGTAGACACAGAAAAAACAAAACAACAACCACCACCCAAAAAATCAAAAAACACTACCGTCAAGTCAATTCTGACTCATGGTCGCCCTTTAGGACAGAGTAGAACTTCCTCATTGGCTTTCCAAGGCTGTAAATCGTTACAGAAACAGGTTGTCTCATCTTTCTCCTGCAGAGCAGCTGTGTAGGTTTGAACTTTTAACCTTTTGATTAGCAGCTGAATTGGATGGTGCCTGCCAATTGCAAAATTTTGGAAAGAGGTGAAGTAGCCTTCAGAAAATGCCTAGTTAATTATGCTCCATCTCTCATTTTCCATTCCAACAGAGGCTGTCTGAAAAGATTATTCCTTTTCCAGGATCTCCTGTGGCGGATTTCTTTCCCAGACTTCAGGGACCAAAGGCTACTTAGACAACCTGTGCAGGAACTCCCCAGCCACCACAAATATGATGAGACTGGCTAATGCAATATGACAAGTCCCCAGATTCTTGTACTAAAAATCCTCCATGTGAGACAGCAACTACCACATCCTATTCTCTGTTTCATCTGAGTTTCTTTTGTTCATGTTATAATGTTACTTTAAATATCTTTTGGTCTTTGGCTGTTCTCTTGAAAATAAGTGTATCTTAAGTTTAGCAGACCTCAATAGACTTGAGCCATGCTTGTAGACTAAAGGTGTGTACTCTTCAGTGGTTCATGTGAGCTATTTTATTGGAAAATTTCTGCCTTCAGTGTATGTAGAACTTTCTTCTAAGGCTGGTCAACTTTACTAAAAAAGGGATCCTAGTCACTTAGTTTAATAGGTGAAGGAATGGTGATCTTAATAACGATGATGCTAACATTCAGAGAGTGTAGTAATGAACTCCAAGAATTAAACATAATCCTTGTCTTTTCTGTTCAGTCCTCTTGTCCACAGCTGGGGCTGGTATTGACAGTCAAAGATCCCTCTGTTTCAAATTCTCTAAATAGATTGGGAAAAAGCTGAAACAATGCAAAACTGTACCTGTTATAAGTGAAGGCAAGGGAAAATGAAGGGAGAATGAACAATAATATTTCAACAATTTTTCTAACATAATAGATATAAGTAGCAAGCTACTTAAAGTCTCTGAGCCTCAGTTACTTTATCTGTTAAAATGGGGTAATAGAAGCTAGTATTATGAGTCACTTTATGTAATTCATGAAATGGGTCCCCTTTTGTCCTTACATATCTTACAGGTTTTCAAAAAACAAATTCCACTAAATTTTTCATGCAATATAAACCTCATATTGCCCTTAAAAAGAAAGAGAACCAAGGGGAAAGAGGAACCATCTGGCATTATGTCAAGTAAAATATATATGCTAGTTTTCATAGCAGCCATATGAGACTGTAATATTTCCATTTTAGAAGTAAATAAACTGTGTTTAATGGTTAGTACAAGACAGGCAGAGCTGCAAGTTATTATATCTAAAAAAAAAAAAAAAATTAGTCTCTTAGAAATGTACCACACTACAATATAACCAAAGCGTTATATTGTAACTGTGGTTAGAAAATTGTGGTTACAAATTTATGTGGACTGCAAGTGAGAATTGATTCTTTTTTTTGCAGAAAACTTCAAACCATACAACAGTCATTCATTGCAAAGTATATAGATATTAAGTCAGAGCTGGTTCAAACTAATTCCATCATTTACTGAGAGAACAAAAATGAACCCTGCTAGGTAGTGAGATTCTACTGTAAAATTAAAGACAATGGAGATATCCAATACACAACCAATCCTGGTGATGGTAGAGGAATGGCCAGCATCTTCTGTTTGGAATCACAATGAGTTAGGACAACTGTAACAACAATAACAAAACAAGCTTCATTCCCAGTGAGCAAAATAGAAAAAAGTAGGATCATGGTCAGAATACAGGCTCATCTTATCCATGACTCTGGATGAAGCCACTCTCCTCTGGGAATTCTTAACCACAAGCCTTCACTTGGGTGTGACCGGGTCTGGAATCCACACTACATGTGTGGCCTGAAAACTCCAAGTCAAATGAATACTTTTTTGGGGAAAATCAGACTTCAATCTGGAAATGAAATTCAGGCAGAAATTTGAGCGATAGGAAGATGTGATAGATATTTGCTTTCCTATTTGAGAAGAATCTTCTTTTATATGAGTCTTAATTGAATCTCCACACTACTGAAGCTGGATCACAGTATGGAAGTAGCCACAAAAGAACATATTGCCAAACATCAGCCATTCAGATATTCCGGCTCGGGACTTTCCTTCTGGAGAAAATTAGAGTTCATAGAACAAAGACAGAGAAGAGTCCACCATTTTTTCTTTCTGAACTTATTTATGGTGTGGGAAGGCAGGCTCCCAATATACCTCTCAAGTAGGGCTGAATTGATCATTTTATTTTTTTATCTAAAAATCACATCTGAAATTTGGCTTTTCAAATCAGGGCTTATTAATGATTAGAATAAGAAAATAGGGTTCAGGGGAAATTAATACTTGAGAAGCTATGATTTGAAACTTTCAAATGCTTCTTAAGAGCTTTTCAAAATATATTCTGCATTTAAGATATCTGAGTTATATTTATGGAATTTTGGAAACAAGTATTTAACATATGATTATGCATATATGTTAGTTATGTATCTATGTTTCTTCATAAGAGGAAATATGGATTGTGCAAATTCCTGTAAATGGACCAATCTTTGGTCAAAAGTAGATGATAATTGTCTAGTCTTTCCATGTTCCAAAGGTATAAAGAATTCAGAAGTCAGGAATAGGAAGAAAAAATAGAATTCATGATTAATTGCCTTCATAAAAACTGTCTCCTTAGCCAGGAGACCAGAAGAAATGAATGATACTTTGCTACAATTAATCAAAGATTCTGTAGAATAATTCTGATCAAAAGGGGGATAAATACAGAACAGTATTTGAAAATCTTATGAAATCCATATTTTTTGGAGCCACTGAGGCTAGATGAACCCTTGAACTTATTGTTTTGCGATAATATTTAAGACTTAAACCAAGATATACCCTGAAGTCTTCTTTAAATGAAACAGTAATTTAGCTTAATTAGTAATTGGTCATTGTGCTCTTTTAAAGAATTATCTGTGGAGGATCAAATAGACAACAGTAACTAGAAATGTCAAGTAAGAAGCTTAAGGATAAGTGAGTTTTTCTTAATAGTGGAGGAATAATTTGGAAAAGGACAGCATGAATTACTGCACAACTTAAAGTTTGTTATCAATATCACTGAGTTGAACATGCAAAATTGTTGAACTGGTATAAGCCTTGCTGTGTATATTTTTGCCCCAAAATTTAATGAATAAAATAAATTATATTTTAAAAGGAAAGATTTCTTTCTTATTGATCATATTTCCTTCCTTATCCTTCTTCCATGAGGAATTATGCCCCTGACTGCTGGGAGATTAAACTGGGCATATATGGCTTAGTTATGTGGTTTCTCTTTCTAGGACAGGGCTTTCATTGTGTACTATCTCCTCTTTTGCAAAGAAAGCCTATTTTCTAGCTCTGCTTGGACCTGGGTTTGTAAAATTTGTATGTGGAGTTTTCAGTGAAGGAATCAGAGAATTCTATTGTGGCTGAAAACCTAAGCTCCATCTTCCAACCAATTTTATCCATATTAAAAACTGAACTTTTAATCTCTTTCCGTGTGGCTCCTATTTCCCATTTTGCAATTATTTCCTCAGAGTGCTGAGAGGAGTCTGATTAACTAAGGCCTTTAACCTTTCCTTTTCCTATAATATCCTACTCCTTCTTTCATAAACTCGATGATTCATCTATAATATCACTTTCCTTTCCTCAAATATATAGGTCTTTTACTGGGACTCTAGTCTTTATTATTCTGATTCCTCTCCCTGGCATGTCCTGTGTTCTCCTCTGCTGGCTAGCCTATACTTATCATTCAGGACTCATGCAAGGAATTTCTGGCATATCATAAAGCTGATCATGTATTTCTGTTGCAATGAGTTCCTAGCATATCTTAAACCTGACCTTGTATTTCCATGGTAACAATATTCAAATAAGACATAATTTCTAAGTGAAATTTTAATGTGAGATAAATTAAAGATAAGACCAACAATCTGTCATAAAAGCAAAGATGCATCCTATATAATATGCAATAATCATTTTACTAAATTTGCAAATTCAAGTCTCCAATTTTATGAAAAAGTGCAATAAACTGCTTCGCAGTTTTAGGTACAAAAGGATCTTCAATAGATAATCTGTAAAACATAGCTCATGAACAGCAGGTCTTTATTATGACATTTCCATTCAAAAGCTAAATGCCAACTATATTTGTGCTAACTGAGCATTAAGTTAATAATTGTTTCATTAGATTTAATAAGCATTCAAATGACTTTTAGGATTAAATTGATGGCCCATATTATTTGGCAAGTCTTCTCAGAATATTTTGACCTGATACACATGTTCAATGCCCATCTGTGTAACAGCAAACCAGGTTTATGTTTATTGTGTCATCATTGAACCAACAAATTTCAACTTCTTTTAAGAAATAGCCATGTAATCAACTGTAGAAGGATAAATAAATTATATATTTATGCAATGGGATAACTCACAGCAATAAAAAATGGTAATCTATTAAAACACACATCAACATAGATCAGCCTCACAAATATAATAACAAGCTAGCCACACATAAAAAAACATTCATTATATGACTCTCTATATGTAAAATTCAAGAATAGGCAAAAATACTTCACAGTTATAGAAGATAGAAAATGGTTACCTCTAGGGGTGAGATTATGGATGGTATTGATTTCAAATGGAGATGAGGTAATATTCTGACAGGTTTGTATATCTTGGCTAAGTAATGATCGTACATTGAGTTGTACACTTGAGATTGTGCACTTTACATATCTTATACACAAAGCATGTAAAGATATGCATATATCATTTTTTAAAAAAGTAATTATAAGATAAATGACAAAGGATTTAAATGTGAAATCATGAAAGATCACAGTCTCTAGGATCTAACATTTAGTTTATTGTCTTCTCCAAACACGATCAAAAGCAGCCTGGTGGGGAAAAAATTAATCTAATTAGAGCAACAGTCTTTGTGGGAAGCAAGAGGGAGGGGTTGTTAATCATCCCATTACAGATCACAGGGATATAAGAAAGCAATTCCATAGCCTGGGATGCTCTCCTCCCTTCCCACAGGCTCTCCATCTGGCTTGGCTAGCTTCTATAAGAACCAGTGATGATTGTTAGTTGAGAACATCAGAATAAGATTTCTTTTAATTTCAACAAGAAAGGAGTTTATTAAATGGGTATGGTGTAGTTCATTAAATCCTCAAGAAGAAATCAGATAGAATTCAGGGGGATCCAAGCAGCTGGAAACACAGCCAGGACACACTGCAGAAAGTGTCTGGTTAGATTGCAGTGGTTGCTGTTGCTGACATTACTAGTAATCCCTTCCACTGGTCACTTGGTACTGCTAGTAGTAGTCCCTAATATCACCACACACAAGAGTTGATTGCTGGAAGATGTAGTCTCTGCTTTTGCCAATGTGAACTGTAAATTTCTCCAAAAGCAGAGTCCCAAGCAGGAGAATCTAAATGTCTGAGTTTGAGTGATGTGTTCTGTTGTGGCTGTTTCTTAGTGGAGATTCAAGTAAGGCTCACAGAAGAAAAGATTCCCCCAGATAGGAGGACAAATATCTACCACAACTTATCCTTTCATGCTCCATAGGCAGAGTTGAGCAGCTGTGACAGAAACTTTATGGTCATCAAAGCTTAAAATTTTTACTATTTGCTCTTTTGTTGAAAAATGTTGCTGACCCTTGCTCTATATCAATGATCACAAATGCACACAAAGATATGTACAAAGTGTTCATTATCAACATTGTTATTAATGACAAAATTGTATATAACCAAATGTCTATAAAAAAGAAAAGAGATAAATTATGCCATATTTCTACAATTGGATACAATATAAGTTAAAATTAATGCATATACCTAATATACATAAACACAAATAAGTCTCAAATAGATGACTGAATAAAAGTAAAAGAAAAATATAGTATGACTTTATATTCAAATATATTTGAATATAAATATAAATAAATTCAAATTCTGAAATATACTAGTGTATAATCTCTATAGATATGTATATATAAACATATATATACAAAAATAATATAGAGATAGAGATCTATAGGTATAGATATATCATTTTTGTATATATGTATATACAAACACAAGTAGTCAGACTATAAAGAAGAGCAAGGAATGATAATAAACACAAAATTCAGGAGAGTTATCATCTTGGGAAGGTGAGGAGAGAAATACAATTAGGAGAGAATTTACACAATACTTCAATAGAATCTATAATCTATTTCTTAAATTGGGTGGTTGGAATACAGAGATTCATGTATGTTTTTTTAAATCACACATAACTAACTGTCACATACACACTTCTATATCTATGACATTGTTGCCAAAATTCACACTTAAGCAAAATCTAAAAACTCTATAGAGGGTTCAGAAAAGCAAGAAGCCACCATTCCTACAAAGAGAGTATGAGGTATGTGAAAAGTAAAAGCAAATTCCCATCACCCTGAAGAAGAATCCAAATTGATTGATTGCAGGATCCCTTTCCAATTCACCAGCCATGTACCCTCCTTTGCATAAATGATCAAGTGACATCCCCAGTTCATTCATTTGAAAAGACAGAAATTAAGAATCAAAGATATATCCTTTGGACATGACTTACATTACAATGTGTAGATTATGTATTAGGTTCTTCTACCAAATGGTGGGTTCTATCATTCTAAAAAAAAAAGTACAAACTTAAAATGCCACTCCAGATTTTGCTATATAGAGATACCCATTTCCAAGGATCATACATAACTGCTAGATAAAGATTATGGTGGTGAGTTGTTGTTGTTATGTGCTATCAAGTCATCTCTGACTCATGGAGAACTTATGTACAACAGAACAAAACACTGCCCAGTCCTGTGCCAGCCTCATTATCTGTACTATACTTGAGCCCATCGCTGCAGCCACCATGTCTATCCATCTAATTGAGGGACTTCTGCTCTATCATTGGCCCTCCACTTTACCGAATATGACATCCTTCTCCAGGGAGTGGTCCCTTCTGACAACATGACCAAAGTAGGTGAAACAAAGTCTGGCCATTCTCATTTCCAAGGAGCATTGAAGCTGCACTTCTGCTACGACAGTCCTTTTAGCAGTCCATGGTACTGTCAGCATTCTTTGCTAGTACCACAACTCAAAAGCATCAACTCTTCTTTGATCTTCCTTATTCATTGTCCAGCCTTCACATGCATATGAGGCAACTGAAAATACCATGGCTTGGGTTAGGTGCATCCTAGTCTTCAAGGAGATATCTTTGCTC
The DNA here is from genome assembly GCF_000298275.1 of Orycteropus afer afer. Taxonomy (NCBI): domain Eukaryota; kingdom Metazoa; phylum Chordata; class Mammalia; order Tubulidentata; family Orycteropodidae; genus Orycteropus; species Orycteropus afer. Next base: position 3,109,130 of record NW_006921912.1, on the reverse strand, counting down.
TTCAGTGCTTGAAAGAGGTCTTTTGAAACAGATTTGCCCAATACAATACATCTTTTGATGTCTTGACTGCTGCTTCTATTGGTGTTAATTGTGGTGCTGTTGCTGTTGTTATGTGCCATTGAGTCAGACCCAACTCATAGCGACCCCTCCTTGGGTTTCTGAGGCAGTATCACTACGGAAGTAGATTGCCCCATCTTCCTTCTGAGGAGTGGCTGGTGGGTTTGAACCACCAGCCTTCTGGTTAACAGTCAAGTGCCTTAAGCACTATGCTACCAGAGCTCCCAGTGTTGATTATAGAGCCAAGTAATATGAAGTCATTTCTCCATCTATCATGATGCTGCTTATTGGTCCAGTTGTGAGGATTTTTGTTTTCTTTATTTTGAGGTGTAATGCATATTATAGACTGTAGTCTTTAATTTTCATCAGTAAGTGCTCTGAGTCATCCTCACTTTAAGCAAGGAAAGTTGTGTCATCTGTGTATCACAGGTTGTTAATAAGCCATCTTCCAATTCTGATGCCATGTTCTTCTTCATATAATCCAGCTTCTCTGATTATTTGCCAAGCATACTAATTGAATAAGTAAGGTGAAAGGATACAACCCTGACACACTCCTTTCCTGATTTTAAACCATGCAGTATCCCCCTTGTGTTCCAACAATGACTTCCTGATCTATGTACAGGTTCCTCATAAGTACAATTAAGTGTTCTGGAATTCCCTCTCTTCTCAAAGTAATCTATAATTTGTTATGATCCACACAATTGAATGCCTTTGCATAGTCAATAAAACACAAGTAAATGGCTTTTTGGATGGCTGGAACTGGTAAGGATGGCTGGGCAGTGGTGGCAGACAGCTTTTTGGAGGTTCAGAACTGGTAGGGAAGGCTGGGAAGTGGGAGTGGAGCAATTTGAAACAGCTAAAGGAGATGAACTCATCTGTCAGTTTGTTGTCCTGTGGTGGCTTATGTGTTACTGTGAGGCTGGATGCTGTGCCACCACTATTTCAAGTGGCAACAGCGTTAGCCATGGTGGACAGGTTTTACCAGAGCTTCCAGCCTAAGACAGACTTGAAAGAAGGAAGAGGCCATCCACTTCTCAAAGAATTGGCCAGTGAAAATCTTATGAATAGCAGGGAAAAATAGCTCTGAAACATTGTTTGATATAGTGCCAGAGGATGAGCCCCTCAGGTCAGAAGGCACTCAAAATATGACTAGGAAAGAGCTGTCTCCTCAGAATAGAGCTGACCTTGATGACGGAGATGGAGTAATCCTTTCTTGACCTCTTTTTGCTGATGTGGCCCAATTCAAGATAAGAAGAAACAGCTGCAAATATCCATTAATAATCAGAACATGGAATGTATGAAGTATGAATCTAGGAAAATTGGAAATTGTCATAAATGAAATGGAATGCATAAAGATCGATATCATAGGCATTAGTGAGCTGAAATGGACTGGTTTTGACCATTTTGAATCACAACCATATGATCTACTATGCCAGGAACAACAAATTAAAGAAGAATGGTGTGGCATTCATCATCTCAAAGAATGTTTCAAGATCTATCCTGAAGTACAATGCTTTCAGTGACAGGATAATATCCATACACCTATGAAGAAGACCAGTTAATATTACTATTATTCAGATGTATACACCAACCACCAAAGCCAAAGATGAGGAAATTGAAGATTTTTACCAAATTCTGCAGTCTGAAATTGACCGAACATGCAATCAAGATGTGTTAATTATCATCACTGGTGATTGGAACACAAAAGTTGGAAACAGAGAATAATCACTGGTAGCTGGAAAATATGGTCTTGGTATAGAAATTACGCTGGAGATCACATGATAGAATTTTGCAAGCCCAAGGACTTATTCATTGCAAATACCTTTTTTTTTTCAACAACACAAATGGCAGCTATACACATGGACTTCAACAGATGGACTACACAGAAATCAGATTGACTACATCTGTGGCAAAAGGCAATGGAGAAGCTCACTATCTTCAGCCAAAACAAGACCAGGAGCTGATTGTGGAACTGACCATCAACTGCTCATATGCAAGTTCAACTTGAAGCTGAAGACAATTGAAACAAGTCCACAAGAGCCAAAACATGACCTTGATTTTATCCCTCCTGAATTTAGAGAACATCTAAAGAATAAATTTGATTCATTGAACACCAATCACCGAAAACCAGAAGAATTGTGGGATGACGTCAAGAACATCATCCATGAAGAAAGCAAAAGGTCATTAAAAAGACAAGAGAGGAAGAAAAGACCAAAGTGGATAGATATTAAGGGAGACCCTGAAACTTGCCCTATGGAGTGTAGCTAAAGCAAATGGGAGAATTGACAGGATAAAAGAGCTGAACAGAAGATTTCAAAGAGCAGATCAAGAAGACAACGTCAATAATTATAATGAAATGTGCAAAGACCTGGAGTTAGAAAACCAAAAGGGAAGAACATGCTTGGCATTTCTCAAGCTGAAAGAACTGAGGAAAACATTTAAGTCTCAAATTGCAATACTGAAAGATTCCATTGACAATATGTTGAATGATGCAGGAAACATCAAAAGAAGATGGAAGGAATACACAGAGTCACTGTACTAAAAAGAGTTGGTAGATGATCATCCATTTCAGGAGGTGGCATATGATCAGGTATTGAAGAAAGAAGTCAAAGCTGCACCGAAGGACTTGACAAAAAATGAGGCCCCAGGAATTGACAGAACACTCATTGAGATGTTTCAACAAACAGATGCCCGGCTGGGGGCACTCACTCAGGTATTCCAAGAGATTTGGAAGACAGCTACCTAGCCAACTGACTGGAAGAGATCTATATTTGTACCCATTCCAAAGAAAGATGATACCACAGAATGTAGAAATTATTGAACAATATCATTGATACCACATTGAATTACTGAAGATAATTCAAAAATGGTTGCAGCACTACATTGACAGAGAACTTCCAGAAATGCAAGCTGGATTCAGAAGGGGATGTGGAACAAAGGATATCACAGCTGATGTCCCATGGATCTTGGCTCACAGCAAAGAATATCAGAAAGATGGTGATGAGAGTCTACAGAAATAGGTAAGAATCTCTACTTCTTACAAAATGCTGTCCTGACGAGGCTAATTTCTGATTCTATGCACTGAGTCACAGTTAGAAGTCCCTTCTCATCCAGAGGTAAAGGAAGTTTAAGAGCAGTGTTCAGCCTATGTTGTTGTTGTTGTCATTGTTAGGTGTGTCAAATCAGTTCTGACTCATCAAGATCCCATGTACAAGGTAATAAAATATTGCCCAGTACTGCATCATCCTCACAAGTATTGCTGTTTTAGCCCATTGTCATAGCCACTGTGTCAATCCATCTCATTGAGGGTCTTTCTCTTTTTCATTGATTCTCTACTTTACCAAGCATGACACATTTCTCCAGGGACTGGTCCATCCTGATAATACATGTGTTCATCCTATACTCAGGAATAATGTAGGATGAATTAGCAAGAATGAAGGATGAATTAGCAATGACCACTGCAGGGAAAATGAACCACTTGCCTGGGTTTTGAAATACTATGTGCTGTTTTCAAATATTTTTAACTTAATAGACCCTGGGAAAAAAAAGACATATCTTTTTAAAAAGATGATCTTTTCAACCCCTAGAATTTTTATTTTTTTATCTACTAAAATAGCTATTAGACACCTACTGTACATCAGGTAAGGAGCCCTGGTGGTATAATGGTTACGTTCTTGGCTGCTAACTGAAAGGTCAGAAGTTTGAATCCACCATTTACTCTGCAGGGGAAAGATATGACAATTACTTCTATAATTATTACAGCTTTGAAAACTCTGTAGGACAGTTCTACTCTGTCCTATAGTAGTGTTATGAGTCAGAATCAACTCAACAGCAATAGATTTTGGTTTGTATGTCAGTTACTCTCCTAAGTAATGTTGAGAGACCACAGGCCCTGCTCTCATTGGGATTTATATTCTTGTGTGAGGAGCGGCCATACATAAATGAGAAATTGCTTTACAGTGTGGTAAATGCTCTGACAGGTTAAGTGAAGGGTGCACAGAATAAAGGCGCTGTTTTCCTAATAGAAAAGGAAGAAATGGTTATTCAGGATGGAAATCTATATAATTTATTTTAAAGGCAAAACCCACAAAGTTCATAAATCCCCATTTTTATCTCTTCCTGCAATATAATGGTGCCCACAACTGTGGTAATGGAACCAAGTTTTAGTAAATAAGGTTTATGTAAAATAAAAGTTGAAAAATTAAACTTTACTAAAATTAAAGCATCTGTGTGAAAAAAAATGTTATTAAAAATAGGCATGGAGATGGACAAGCCACAGACTGGGAGAAGGTAACTGCAATGTATGCTTGAAAAAGGACTCATTATCTGGGACCACTGAAACTGTTGGTTGCTTAATTAAGAAAGTAGTACTGGATTTGGAAAGACCTGGTTTTTCATAGATCAGAATGAAATGAAAGCCTAAACCCAGCATCGCTTACTTCTTGTTAGTTGCCAATGAGTTGCCTCCAACTCAGAGTGAGTTAACATATAATGAAAAGTCACCCTGTCCTGTGCCATATTTGATGATCATTGGTATGTCTGAATTCATTGTTGTACTATTACAGCAGTATGTCTCATTGTTTCCTTGTTTTTTTGACCCTCTACCAAACATATTGTCCTTTTCTAGTTGTTCTTTCCAGATGACGTGTGCAGCTGGTTACTTGTTGTTGTTGTTGTCAAGTGCCGTCGAGTTGTTTCTGACTCATAGCGACCCCAGGCACAGCAGAACGAAACACTGCCCGATTCCGCACCAGCCCCACATGCTATACTCGAGCCCATCATCGCAGCCACTGTATCAATCCATCTCCCTGAAGGCCTCCCCCTCTTTCGTCGACCCTCCACCCTACCAAGCGTGACATCTTTCTCCCGGGAATGGTCCCTTCTTACAACATGACCAAAAT
>NW_006921912.1:3092793-3103053 GCF_000298275.1 Orycteropus afer afer | reverse complement strand
AGCCTTGTTCTTCGCCAGTTCTTTCATTGCAGCTTTGACTTCTTCCATCATTACCATTGGTTCTAGATCATATGCCACTTCTTGAAATGGATGAAGATCGATCAGCTGGTTCAACCCTGTTGAGCCAAACCCCTGGCAAAAGGAAAGTTAAGGGAGAAAAAATAGGTAACTCAGGGGCTAGGGAGAGCTGTGACTCTTTGATAGCAAAGGAGAGGTGGTCCTCATTACCAAATATCACTTTCTGCCTGAGGCCTTTACAGTGTGTAGTATTGCTGTTCTAGTGTGACACCTTATCATTTTGATAGGGGCCTTGTCACCTTTCTACCAGTTTATTACCTGAAGTGATAATATAGCCTGTCTATTTGCTGTTTCAAGGCTGTGATATATTTTCTTAGTGTTTTAATTTAAAAAATAAATGTGTTAATTTTCCCAAAAAAAAAAAAAGGACAAAAGGACTCATAACCAAAGTATGCTTTTAAACAAACACTGAAGAAGAAAAAGACTAAGAACACTATTTTTAAGTGAACAATAAAAGTTTGAACAAGCACTTTACAAAGGAAATAGCTGATGAATACATTAAGAAGTATTCACCATCATTATTTATAAGGAGAATGCAAATAAAGACTAAAATGATGTTGCACTACACACTCAAGAATATAGCTAAAATTAAAAAGACTGAAAATATCAAGTTAAGATGCAGATCATCTTTATCTGGAAATGGTGGATAAGAGTGCAAATCAGTTTAAATGTCCTGGAAAGCAAAAACCAAAAAACCAAACCAATTACCGTGACCCTATGTATTACAGAGGAGCTCTGGTAGCATAGTGGCTAAGGCACTTGAGTGCTAACCAGAAGGCTGGCAGTTCAAACCCACCAGCCACTCCTCGGAAGGAAGGTTGGGCATTCCTACTTCCGTAGCGATACTGCCTCGGAAACCCAAGGAGGGGTCACTATGAGTCGGGGCCGACTCGATGGCAAACAACAACAACAACAACAATGTATTACAGAGTAGACCTGCTCCATGGGATTTCCTTGACTATAATCTTTTCAGAAGGAGATCATCATGGCTTTCTTCTGTGTCTCCACTTAGTAGGCTAGGACATCCAACCTTCAGGTTAGTAGCAAATTGCAAGCCACTCAGAGACAGTTTATCTCTGCACTATCCAGAGATAATATATGCCTACTCTTTGACTCAGTAATTTAACATATAGGTGTATATCCAAGAGAAATGAGTGTACATTTCAAACAAAATACATGTTCAAGAATATTCATAGAAGATTTATTAATAATATGCAGAAATTGAAAACAAGCCAAATGTCCATTAAGAAGATAATTGATAAAGGGATTCTGGGAAGATAGTGGCATAAACAAACCATCATTCTGACCCTCTCCCCAACCATAAATAAAACAAAGAAACAATGCTTGGCTTTGAGAGACTCTGAATCAGGGAGCAGAGGAAAGCAGCAGGAAACTGCAGAGAAATAAGAATCAACAAATCAATGTGTCACATATAGTAGGAACATCTCTTTTCTCACGATCCTTGCCCCACCCTGAGCCAAGTGGGCCACGGTTCCTGTGAACTGGGTAGTGGCCTAAGAAAAAGAGTCTGCTTCCCTAACTACCATAGTCCTTGCTTGTACTAAAAGACAAGACTCCTAGCTTCTGCCTTAAAATCAACAAAGCAGACATCCCCAGGGATCTGTTTGCAGTGTGCCAGCACCTTCCTTACCCAGACATTGTCGGTGGCAAGTCTACAGTGAATTGCTACCGAAGGCCTGTACAGTGGTGTTTGCTCTCATAGAAAATGCTCTACCTGCCTGCCTACACACCCCATAGCTTAGGCCTCTAAAACTAACAGGAGAGACCTTCTGGGGTGTCAATTCTAGTCTGTCTACTTCCCCTTTCAGTCAGTGCTGAGGACTGAACAAGCATCTTTAGTGGAGGCTACCCAAACTCTGTTGTTGTTGTTGTGTGCTGTCAAGTCGGACCTGACTCATAGTGACCCCTCCTTGGGTTTCTGAGGCAGTATCACTACAGAAGTAGATTGCCCAACCTTCCTTCTGAGGAGTGGCTGTGAGTTTGAACCACCAGCCTTCCGGTTAGCAATTAAGTGCCTTAGGCACTATGCTATCAGAGCTCCCACCCAAACTCTAGGGAGAGGGATCTCTGATGGCAGAAAGGCAGACTTCCTGGAGGTCTGCTTGGAGTGTAACAACCCTTCCCCCACCTAGACACCATCCCTTGCAAGCCTGCCATGAACTGCTACAGAAGGGCCTTGCAGTAGAGTCTGTTCCCATAGTCAGCATGCTACCTACCTTCCTGCATATCCCATGGATCTGGCCTCTGAAACCAACAGGACAAACCTCCTTGGGGGTCAATTAGGGTTAGTCTGCCCCCATGTCAAATTGGGATTGAGGACTTCTGACTGAGACCTCTGTGTGTCAGGAAGCAGGAGTCCTGAGTAGAGGCTGTACTTACAGCCAACAATCAATCAGGGTGACTATGATAGCAACAAGATAGACCTTCATGGAAATCTGACCAGAATATGGTAATTATTGGTTGTCAGGCTGTTGCAAACTGATACAGAGGGCCCCCCAAAATGGAATCTGTTCCCATAGGCAGCACTCTAACTGCCTCCCTGTGCACCTGTAACTCAGGCCTCTGAAATCAATAGGACGTTCTTTCCAGAGAATCAGTTTGGGTTTGTCTGCTCCTTACAGTTGGCACTGAGGTCTACTGAATGAGGCTGTTATGTGTGCCAGAAAGCAGGCATCTTGAATGGAGGCTACACTCACAGCAAGCATACTATAAAGCAGATGCAACAGAAACAATACAGACCTCCCTGAGGGTCCATTTGGAGTATGACTACACCTCCCCCGACCAGTAACTGCTGCTGGACTGATACAAACTCCTACAGAAAGTTCCTTTCTTGAATGTGGAATCAAGAGGTGGGTCACCTAAGTGGAGACTCCTCCTCCAACTACTACTGAGCCACTGGAGCTCTAGAACAAACAAAATCTGTCTCTCAGCGGTCCTTCAGGGAAGTAACAGCCCCTCTTCCTCCTGAAATGGAGGTAAGTCTGCCTGTACTTTCCTGAATGCCAGTTCAGATATAAGCATCCCCCACAGAGCTGCAAAGGAAATTTTGGACAAAATCAAAAGTTAAAACCCAGGCAAGAAGGGTGCTCAATGGGTATGGGTTTTCTGATTAAAAACATGATTGAAGAAACAGAGAAGAGAAGGGAGAAATAATCAGAGGTATGGGACTGTGTCTCTGATGGACAGATTGTTGTTGTTGTTGTTATGTGCTATCAAGTCGGACCCGACTCATAGCGACCCCTCCTTGGGTTTCTGAGGCGGTATCACTACAGCAGTAGATAGCCCAACCTTCCTTCTGAGGAGTGGCTGGTGGGTTTGAACCGCCAGCCTTCTGGTTGGCAGTCATGTACCTTAGCCACGATGCTGCCAGAGCTCCTGGTAGACAGATTAGTACACAACATCTAGTCTGATTGCCTGAATGTCAGTGCTCACTGGTGACATGCTGACCACAGCCTGTTCTCTGGTGTGTTTAGAAGAGCTTGAAAGTTGAAAAATGAGATCTAGAACTTTTGAATCCTGATTAAACAATGGACTCTGGATGCCCTCTTATTGCATTGAGTCAGAGTAGGAACTTTATAGCAGGCTGCACTCACCCAGGAATGCACCAGCACCCATGCTGGTTATGAGACCAGAAGAGTGTGCTCTTTCCCCTTCCCCCTACATCTTCCCAGTGACCAGAGGTCTGGCCTCTTCACTTCTTCCACCTGTCAAGTGTAGATGCCACCCCCTGCCACCTCTCCTCATCCAGATAGTCTGCTCAGCATGCCCCCACCCATACTGCAGCACCCTGCCACTTGGTTACCCTGGTGGCTGGTGGTGTGGCAGTGCACCTTCTCACAGGATACATGCCATAGGCCTATAACCTCCAATGTCAGTGGCATGCTGTCTTAAGCTGAGTTCTCTAGAGAAGCAAAAGCAGTGAAGCTTAGAGAGAGGGAAAAAAAAAAAATTTATATATATAAATATATATATATATATATATCAAGGAAATGGCTCACACAGTTATAAAGGCTGACAAGTCCCGAGTTGGTGAGTCAAACATCAAGCTGGAGGCTTCTTCTGATTCATGCAGCTGTAGGGATTAATAAACCCAAAATTGGCAGGCAATATAGCAGGTGTCTCGCTTCAGAGGCTGATAAATCCAAGATTGGCAGATAAAAAGGCTGATTGTTGGCCCACAGGCAGTGAAGGCAGATCAGCAAATCAGCAGGCAATACAGCAACTCACTGGCTCATGTCCAGGAACCAGAGATGATGACAAGCCAGATACAGGATCTAGACCCAGCAGAAAACCAGGGACTTTTCATAAAGTGTCTCCATATATACTGGAAGCAGGCCACATCTAGAAGGAAACTCCCTTTCAATTGACTGACTACTCACAGCAGATCTCATAATGGAGGTGATTATATCATATTTCATAATGAGGGATAACTACATGATAACTGCTAAACCACTTACAATCATGGCTCAGCCGAGTTATCACAAAACATTTAACTATCACACATGTGTTCTCATGGTTTGCTCACCAATGCATTCATGGCTTTGTCACTTCTCCAGCAGCTTGGGGTGCACACTTCTGCAAATCATGCATGGTATACTTGCCATTTCTGCAGTTAGTCATGCCAGAACTACTTGTCTACTGTCTCTGCAGTAGTAGGCATGCACTCACATCTACTGCTGCCCCAAGACCCCAACCCAACTGAATGGTAGTGGGTCACCAAGTCACAGTGCTGGTTGGCCACTTCACCATTTTTTCCCACCCACCAAACTAACTGAGCTGTTACAGGCCACTCCATTGAAGATCTGGCCACTGGCCCCTACCCCTAACCACCAAACAAGCCAAGCTTTCTCATCTTCCTTCTACCCAAAAAGAGGCAGTGGGAGAATGATTGTACTTGCACCCATTCACAGGTCTCTCATTCCTTCCTCTTCCCTGTAAGGGTGGTGGTGCAAACACATACTTAACTGGCTACACTCAACCCCCTTTCCCACAACCAGGAATAGGTAGTGGCCCATACCTCATCTTGTCTGTTAAAAGACAGCAGCAATGTAACTCCATGACCACCTGCCTGTCACTCCCTCCTCCCTTGCCTCTTCCACCACTTACCTCACCCCCCCCAAGCCTGACAAGGGGTGACAAGCATGCAATCATTTGCATATCAGCCTACCACTCACATCCTACCACATCATGTGGGAGGTGGCTGCAGAGCAACTATGCACATATCTGCCAGTTTCTCACCACCCCTATCTGTGGGAGGTGACAGCTGTGTCCCCATTAGCCAGACACACCACCACACATACCACCACATCCACTCACAGAGTGTCACCACCCATTCTGCAAAACTGAATTGATGATAGATGGTGGCCTACATCTGCCCAGCCCTCCCTCAGCTACTCCACACAACCAGTGAACAGAGACCCATGCCCACACTCCCACCTGCTACTCCACCCACCAAGAGACAGATGGGGAGCATCCCAGTGCAGCCAAACTGGACAACAAAGTAGCATGACTGCCTTGAATGCCAAGGTATATGGGAAAAAAATCAACATGAAGTAAGCCAAAATGCAACAAAAAAAATAAATACAATAACACCACAGTGTATCAGAGACAATAGAAAACTTCAAATTAGAAAAAAATCAAATATAAAACAAAGAACATAAGATGGTTCAAGTAAGCAGCCAAAATACAATGCCAAAAAACTTTCCTGAGGAAGAAATGGTAATAGAACTACCTGAGAAGGAATTCCAAATAATTATATTTAGGATCCTTCAATGGATTGAGAAAGTGATCAAGGAAGACACAGGCAAAAACAAGGAAATCATAGATAAAATCAAGGAAAACACAAACAAAACTTTGAAGAATTCAGAAAAAAAATACAAGATAAATTGAAAAAAAAAAAAAATAGACAATCAGGAACCATAGAAAAACAGCAACAAGAAATCCAGAAAATTAACACAAAACTTTCAGAAATAGATGATACATTGGAAGGACAAAGCAGTAGAAGCAAATCAAGGGAAGATAGAATCAGCAAAATAGAGGACAAATCCCTTGATATTGATCTGTTAGAGGAACAACCATAAAATAAAATGAAGAAAAGGTAAGAAAGCATACAAATTATGTGAAACACCATTAAGAGGAATAATTTACACATAATGAGAATTGCAGTACAAGAAAAGACAAAAAAAAAAAAAAAGCAGAGAGAAAATTGTCAATTATTTGTTGGCAGATCATATCCCTCTTTTCATGAAAAAATGATAAGATATCCATCTAACAAACTCAATGAGCCCCAAATACGATAGACCACAGAAGAAAATTACCAAGACATATGATAATCAAAATTTCCAAAACCAAACACAAAGAAATAATTTGAAAGCAGCTTGTGAAAAACAAATGTTTTCTATAAAGGAAACCCAAAAATGATGGCAAAACAGGATATCCATTTGCAGAAAAATGAAACAAGATCTGTACTTCACACCATACACAAAAAAACAATTCCAGATGGATCAAAGACTTAAATGTGAAACCTAAAACTACAAAGTTCCTCGAGGAAAAACTAGGGGAAATTTTAAGGGCTTTAATATATGGCATGGGACTTCTGGTGCTGTAGTGCCTAAAGCATTTGACTGCTAACCAGAAGCCTGGCAGTTCAAACCCACCAACCATTCCTCAAAAGGAGGATTAGGCTGTCTACTGCTAAAGAGATACTGCCTCGGGAACCCAAGGAGGGGTCACTTTGAGTCAAATATGACTCAACAGCAGTGAGTTTGGTTTTGGTAATATATGACATAAATAGACTATCAAGCATAACTCAAAATATACACACAGCAGAATATAAACTGGATGAATGGGACCTTCTAAAAGTTAAATGTTTATGTGTTTCCAAAGACCTCTCCAAAAGAGTAAAAAGAGAACCTACAGACTGGAAAAAAAAATATTGGGCAATGACATATCTGAGAAGGGACTAATCTCTGGAATTTATAGAAAACTCCAACACTTCAACAACAAAAATACAAATAATCCGATTAAAATATGGGCAGAAGACATGAATAGACACTTCACCAAAGAGGATATTCAGATAGCCAACAAACATATGAAGAAATGTTCATGATCATTAGCCATTTGTTGTTGTTGTTGTTGTTAAGTGCCGTCGAGTCGGCCCCGACTCATAGCGACCCCTCCTTGGGTTTCCGAGGCAGTTATCACTACGGAAGTAGGATTGCCCAACCTTCCTTCCGAGGAGTGGCTGGTGGGTTTGAACCGCCAGCCGTCTGGTTAGCAGGCAAGTGTCTTAACCACTATGCTACCAGAGCTCCAGAAACATGTAAATCAAAACAACAATGAGATGTAATCTTGGCCCAGCACTAGTAGCAAAGTTCAACAAGACGGAAAATAACCAATGCTGGTGAGGATATGGAGAGATTGGGACCCTTATACACTGCTGGTGAGACTGTCAAATGATACAACCACTGTGGAAAGAAATATGGCAATTTCTTAAAAAGTTGGAATTAGAAATACCATTTGACCCAGCAATTCCATTACTTGGTATATATACTAAAGAAGTGACAGCCAGGACAAGGCCAGATATATGCACACCCATGTTCATTGTAGGACAATTTAAAATAGCAAAAAGATGGAAATAACTTAGATGCTCATCAATAGAACGGATAACCAAACTATGGTACATACACACAATGGAATAGGATGCACCCCTAAAGAATAATGCAGAATCTACAAAACACCACATAATGTGGATGAACTTGGAGGACATTATCCTGAGTGAAATAAGTCAATCACAGAAGGATAAATATTGTGTTAGTCCATTGTAAAAAGCCAAGGAAAGGTTTATATATGGAAGGAAATTTCCTTTGTTGGTTACCAGGTGTAGGAGGGGAGGGGAGGGAACACTATTAAATAGGTAGAGACAAGTATTGATTTGGGTGAAGAGAAAGATGATGTACCAAATGTGAGTGATCAAAACAGTGGCATTGAGGAAGAGGAAGACAGAGAGAGGTGCATGGGAGGTACAGACAACAAAGATGAGCCCTTTTGCACATACAGTGCTGTGTTGTCAGTGAAGGCAAACATTGATCTTTGAGTGGACAGGCTGAACTATTAGGTATGTCTATCCAGGGGAGAGTGTGCCCATGACCGTGTATCATGGCAGACAATTTTTCTACAGGTGTATTTGTATGTTCTGTAAGAATTTCCAGGTATATAGTAGAGCTGACAAGGGACAAGGTTGTAGTCACTTCTAGGGTACAGTCATCTACCCAGAGGGAGCAAATAGTGATCTGTGGGTTCAGAACCATAGTCACAGAGGACCTCAAGCTCAATTGGTATAACATACTACATAAAAACATTGTTCCACATCCTACTTTGGTGAGTAGTGACTGGAATCTTAAAAGCTTGCAAGCAGCCGTCTAGATGCAATGATGGGTCTTTCCTCATCCAGAGCAAAGAAGAATGGAGAAAACCAAAGATTTATGGAAACAATTAGCTACTGGTACACCATGAGATCCACAGCCTATACAACTATGAGACCAAAAGAACTAGATGGTGCCCAGCTACCACTGTCAACCACTCAGAGGGGGATCTATGTAAGAGATCCTGGATAGGGTGGGAGGACAATGTGGAACAAAACTCAAAATCATTAAAAACAAAAAATAAAAGGAACCAGATTTGCTGGTCTGATAGAGCCTAATGGAACCACTGAGACTATGGCCCCTAGCTGCACTTCAGGTCTGGAATTGAACCCACTCCTGTGGCTTCCAGCCAAACAAAAGACAGGCATATGAGGTGAACATTTACATTAGGTAGTTACACTCCTTGGAGACCTTAATCATGGAAGAATTGAAGGGCCAGGTATGCACAGGGAGACAGTTCTAGGGGCAGGAGTGCATGGGAAGGAAGGACACAGGGAAGAGGTAACTATGGGGATGAAGTGGGAGGGGAGCTGTTGCATTGTGGAACTACAGTCAATGTCCTGAGACAAAGTGTATATGAGCTGCTATATGGAAAAAAAATTTGTTCTGTAAACTTTCACCCACATCACAATAAAAATTTAAAAACCAACCAACCAAACAATGAAAAAGGAAAACTAAAAAGGCTAAGTTCTGATTTCTTGGTAGAAATCATGCAGGCAAGGAGGCAATAGGATGACATATATGAAGCCCTGAAAAAAAAATTGCCAACTATGAATTATATATCAAGAAAAACTATCCCTCAAAAAGGAGGGTTAAAATAGGATATTTCTAGATAAATAGAAATTAAAAGAATTTGTAAAAACCAGACCAACCTCAAAGATATGCTATGGAGAGTCCTTTGGACAGAGAACCAATGTCAGACAACAAACTGATGTTAAGACACATGACAACATCACTCAGAAACCAACCCAGTTAAAGAATTTTCAAAAAAAAAAAAAAAATTATAAGAGTGAAAATAGGGAACCAGAGGTGCCAAACTGTAAACATCAACAACTACAAGGCAAAAAGAGGGAATAAATAGTTGAATTACAGAACTTCCAAGTGAAGATCAATTCAATGAAATATCAAGATAGAACTGAGTACCTGGCTACCAATTCTAACTGCTCAGAAATGAATCAAATCTGGAGATCCTGGATAGAGTGGGAGGAAAAATATGGAACAAAATTAAAAAATACAGAAATGACCAGAATTGCTGGTTGGGGAGATACTGGTAGAACCCATGCAACTATGGCCAGGGGCTACCCTGAGGGCCTAGAAATGAACTCATTTACATGGGCTGGCTATCAAGCCAACAGTAGAAAGATCTACATACAGAACACCTAACCCAGGTTGATGCACCCACCTACTATATGGGGAGGCACCCCTTGGATCAATCAGCCATGAGACACCAGAGGGGCAGCATTCATATAGAGGGAAAGCTGGGCAGACAAGAATGTATGGATGAGAAGGACACAGGGAGGGGATGGTCACAGGGGGGAGAGAGGAAAAGAGGAAAAAAAAAAAGGATAAAGCCAACTGTTTTACTTTGGGGAGACAACAATACATTAATGATAAGCACAAAGAAAATTAATAAATCTTCTAACCAAAATAACCACCAGCCACTCCTCGGAAGGAAGGTTGGGCAATCCTACTTCCGTAGCGATACTGCCTTGGAAACCCAAGGAGGGGTCGCTATGAG
>NW_006921912.1:3078425-3083918 GCF_000298275.1 Orycteropus afer afer | reverse complement strand
AATGTCATGAGACAAAGTATATGTGAACTGCTGTATGAAAAGTGAATTTACTCTGTAAATCTTCACCCAAATCCTAATAAAAAAAAAAAAAAAGGACATTACACAATCACTTAATAGTTAATCACACAAGAAGACATAACCATAATAAATATCTATGCAGCCAATGAAAGACCTCCAGTTTTGAAACAGAATTGAAAACAGAAATAGAGAACTTCACAATAATAGTTGGAAAATTTAACAGACAACTTATGATGAAGAACAGAACAACTAGAAAGAAACTCAAGAAGATACAGAAGATCTAAACAACACAAACAACTAGATCTCGTATACATATGCAGAACACTACACTCAACAATAGTACAGTACACATTCTTTTCCAGCACACAGTAATTACTCTCCAGGTAGAAAATATGGTGAGCCATACTGAAGCAAGGCCTCAATAACTTAAAAAACTTTGAAATACTAAATATCATCTTCTTGGATCACAATGCTATAAAATTAGAAATTGATAACAGGAAGAACAAAGAAAACAAATCAAATACATGGATACTGAGTAACATCCTACTTAAAAGCTACTGGCTAATAGAAAAAATAAAATAATTCCTAGATCCAAACAAGAAAGAAAACAAAACATACCAAAATCTTTGAAATACAGCAAAAGTAATGTCATGAAAGCAATTTATACCAACAAATACACAAATCAAAACAAAAGAGAAATAAAATCAACACCTTAACCCAACAACTACAAAAATTAGAAAAAGAGCAGAAAAACAAAGAACCTACAGTCACCAACAGAAAAGAGATAATAAAGATTAGAGCTAAAACAAATGGAATAAAAAACAGCAGAAAGAATCAACAAGTTCAGAAGTTGGTTCTTTGAAAGAATTAATAAAATTGGCAACCACTAGCAAATTTAAGAGGAGCTCTGGTAGTATAGTGTCTAAGGCACTTGACTGCTAACTAGAAGGCTGGTGTTTCAAACGCACCAGCCACTCCTCAGAAGGAAGATTGGGCAACCTACTTCTGTAGTGATACTGCCTCAGAAACCCAAGGAGGGGTCACTATGAGTTGGGTCTGACTCAATGGCAAATAACAACAACAAAAACAACAGCAAATTTAACAAAGAAAAAGAAGGAGATGATGCAAATAAAACAAATAAGAAATGAAGTGGGTGACTATACAATAGAACCAATTAAAATAAAAAGAAAATTAAGGGAACTATGAAGAACTGTATTACAACAAATTTGAAAACCTAGAAGAAATGGACAAATTTTTAGAACCATACTATCTACATAAACAAACACAGACTGATGTAGAAAGCTTGAACAGACTAATAAAAAAATAAGAATTTGAACATGTCATTTTAAAATAAATAAATAAAAAGAGTCCTTGCCCAGATGCAAATTCTACCATTCAAACAAGTGCTGACAAATTATACTCAAAATATTTCAGAACACAGAAAATGATGGAATACTCCTGAATTCATTTTATGAACAAGAATAACTTTGATAACAAAATCAGGTAGAGACAATTGAAAATAAATTATAGACCAAAGTCCCTCGTTAACATAGATGCAAAAATTCTCAAAAAAGTCCAAGCCAATAGAATCCAACAACATATCAACAAAATGATATATCACGACCAAGTAGCATTCATACCAAGTATGCAAGGATGAGTCATCCTTAGAAAAACAATCAGTGCAATCCACCACATAAACAAAACAAAGGAAAAGGATTGATCATAATCGATACAGAAAAGGCATTTCACAATATCCGACAACCATTCCTGATGTGTTAAAAAAATAAATAAATAAATAAGCTCAGCAAAATAGGAATAAACAGGAAATTCTTCAACATAAGGGCATATGCATAAAACTAACAGGCAACAATTATTCTCAGTGGAAAGAAAAAGACTGAAAGTTTTCCCCATGCAAATGAGAATCAGACAAGGATTTTTTTTTTTTTTTATCACTACTTCTATTTATCATTGTACTGGAAGTCCTAACTAGACCAACAAGGCAAGAGAATGAAATAAAAGGCATCCAAATTGGTGAAGAAGAAATACAACTATCTCTATTTGCAGATATGATCCTATACATAAGATCCTATACATACTATGATCCTATACATAGAAACAAGGAGCTCTGATAGCATAGTGGATAAAATATTTGGCTGCTAACCAGAAAGTCAGCAGTTCAAATCCATCAGCCACTCCATGGAAGGAAGATGGGCTGATCTACATCTGTAAAGATTTACAGCCTAAGAAACCCAATGCGGGTCACTATGAGTCAGAATAAATTCGAAGGCAGTGAGTTTGGTTTGGTTTTCATGATTAGAAAATCCTAGAGATTTGACAAGAAAACTGTTGGAACTAGTAGAAGGATTCAGAAAAGTGGCAGAGTATAATATCAATACACAAAAATCAGTTTGATTCCTCTACAATAACAAAGAGCATCCTGAAAAGGAAATCAAGAGAACAATATCATTTTTAGTAGCTACCCAAAAGATGAAATACACAGGAATAGATCCTACCAGAGATACAAAAGACTAATAACAAAGAAAACTACAAAACAATATTACAAGGAACCAAAAGAAATCTATATAAATGGAAGAATATACCACACTTATGGATATGAATATTTAATATTGTGAATATGTCAATTCTACATAAAGTTATCTACAGATATAATGCAATCCCGATCTAGATTCCATCATCATTCTTTAATGAGATGGAAAAACTAACCACTAACTTGATATGGAGAGGAAGGAGACTCCAGATAAGCAAAGCATTACTAAAGAAGAACAACAAAGCAGGGACCTCACACTTGCTTACCGCAAAACCAACTATACAGCCATGGTAGTCAAAACAGCTTGGTACTGGTACTACAGCAGGCACATGATTGAGTACAAAAAAAAAAAAAAAAATCCATCCCCTATGAATAGCTGATCTTTGACAAAGGGTTGAAACCCATTAAATGAGAAAGAGAGTATCTGACTAATTGTGTTGACAAAACCATTTGCAGAAAAACGAAAAAGGATACATATCTCACACCATATATAAAAAAAGCACACAAAATGAATCGAAGACCTAAAGTTAAACCAAAAACTATAAAGGTCATCAAAGAAAAAAATAGAGGCAAATGTAGAAACTCTAATTTATTGCATAAATATACTATCAAACATAACTGAAAATGCACAAAGAGCAGAAGATAAATTAGATTTCCAGGACCTACTAAAAATCAAATACTTATGTGCATCAAAACACTTCTTCAAAAGAGTAAAAAGAGAACTTGCAGATTGGAAACATTTGGGGGCAATGGCATATTGGACAAGGGAATAGTCTCTAAAATTTATTGAAAACGTCAACATCTCAAAAGCAAAAAGGACAAACAATCCAATTAAAAAATGGTCAGAGGACATAAACAGACATGTCACCAGAGAAGACATTCAACGGCCAAAAATACGTGAAGAAATGTCATGATCAGTAGTCATTACAGAGATGCAAATCAAAACAATAATAAGATATCATCTCAGCCTGGAAACAGTAGCAATGATCATGAATACAGAAAATAATGAACGTTGGTGAGGGAATGGAGAGATTGGAACCCTTGTATGCTACTGGTGGGACTTAAAACTGGTATAAACACTGTGGAAAATCGTATGGCACTTCCTTAAAACATTAGAAATGGAAATATTGTATGATCCAGCAGTCTCACTACTAGTTATATGTTGTGGTGGTGGTGTTGTTGTGTGTCGTCAAATCAGACCCAACTCACAGCGACTCCTCCTTGGGTTTCTGAGGTGATATCACTACAGAAGTAGATTGCCCAACCTTCCTTCTGAGGAGTGGCTGGTGGGTTTGAACCGCTAGCTTTCTGGTTAGCAGTCAAGTGTGTTAGGCACTACACTGCCAGAGCTCCCATTAGAGAAATAAGAGCCATGACATGAATGGATATATGTAAACCCATGTTCATTGCAGCATTATCACAATAATAAAATGTGCAAACAATTTAAGTACCCATCAATAGATGACTGAATAAACACACTATGGTGCATAAATACAATGGAATACTATGCAATGTTTTTTAAAAAAACAAACATATTGATGAATGCACAAAATATCTGATAACATGGATGAATGTGAAGCACATAATACTGAGTGAAATTAGTCAATGACAAGAGGACAAATATTGTATGAGAACTCTATTATAAAAAGTCAAGAAATGGCCTATACAAAGAAATAAAGATTCTTTGATGGTTACCAGGAATGGGAGGAAAAGCACTAACTAGAGAGTAGACATGTATTTACTGATGTGAAGGGAAAAATGATATACAATGAGGGGAAGATCAGCAAAAAATGATCAAGATAAAGGAAGATAGAGGCAGGTGCACAAGAGTTAAAGACAACAAAGATAAATACTATTACACACAAAATCTTGCAATAACAATAATCTATGATAGGATACATAGATATGCAAGCTGAACAGATGTGGGAAGGCATATGAGACTACACCCATAAATATATAGAGATTTGGCAGAAGATATTTCTACTTATGTATTTAATATGCTGCAAATCTATCTATGAATATAGTAAAGTATACAGGGACAAAGTCATATTAGCTATAAACAAGCACCTTGAAGGAATGAGTCACTGAGCTTGAGAACATAGGACAAATGTCAGCTGGAAGCCAAAGTGCTGTGCTGTACTAGCTTTCATCCATCTTTTTTATGGAGATTCAAATGCCCTAGCGAAAAGGTGACACGTTTGAGTTCAGACTTCTCTGCTTGTGGTTCTATTTTGAGTATCCAAACCTCAAGTTCACACCAGCTCTGAGCTGAAGAATGCCATCTTTGATTATAGCTTTGCCCTGAGGCTCCTTTGTAGTTTCCAGGGATGAGATAGCACCCTTTCCCAACACCCATGCATAACAGGAGACTGAAGAGTTTTATTCTGGATTAGAAATCTCAGAGACTAACTACACAGGCTCCCTAGGGGTCAGTGGCCCAGAGACCACATGCCCTAAGGAAAAAATGTTTGTTTAACTATTGACAATGCTTGATTTGACTTAGGGATCTATTCATTCATTCAGGTTATATCTTTTCAACATGATTAAAGGCAAAGAATTGTGGGGAAAAAAAAAACTATTTTTGCTACCAGTTACTGAACACTTACTGTATACTAAACACTGTATCTAATACAACACCCTTATACTAGCACCAAAGATTGAATAATAATTTAGCCTCATTTATTTCTCACAATAACCTCATAAATTAGTTCTAAATCTCTATTTTAAAAGTGAAAAACATATGCAAATAATAGGTTCCAGAATCTTGAGTTCAACCCTGTCCAACTCCAAAGATCACTGTGCTATACTACCTCCCTGTGTTTTGATCACTGTGTTATACTACCTTCCTGTGAGTGATATTAAAATCTTTAAAGCAGCATCTTTGCTTGCAAGAAACTCAAGACACCTTTGATATAGTTATATATTTT
>NW_006921912.1:3054372-3078325 GCF_000298275.1 Orycteropus afer afer | reverse complement strand
TTCAGAAGAGGTTATTCATTACTTTGCTCACATCCAAGGAATTAATTGCACTTCTTCACATTCAAAAATAAAAAAGCTTTCTCTCATCTTCCTCCACTACCTGCTTATGCAGTTTAAGCTTGATCATTAAAAACAAATACTGACCAGATAACTAATATCAACCTTTGGCAAGACCTTCAGGCCATGAAATGGACTTTATAGCCAATATGTCAAATAAAGGAGAATTGATGAAAGACATTGAACAAGAATGACAATCCTTCAACAGATACTTATTAAGCATTGATTATGTCCCAGAAATTCTTCTAAATACAGTGATTCTGCAGTGAAAAAATTTAAAAAAATAAAAACAACAAAAAAGATTCCTGCCTATAGAGCTTTCTGTAATGGGAGGTGATAGAAAATGCATAAAACAAACAAGGAAAATATTTAATAACAATGTGCAAATTTTACCTCATTTATTTCTCACAATAATCTTATAAATTAGACCAATTAATCTCCATTTTAAAAGTGAAAAGCATACACAGATAATAGGTTCCAGAATCTTGAGCTCAACTATGTCCATCTCCAAAGATTATTGTGCTATATTACCTCCCCGTGCTTTGATCACTATTAAATTAAAACATTAAAAATGCTATGGAGAAAAATAAAGCAAGGAAGAGGGAAATCCCAGATAAAAATCTGAGATTACAGATTGCAATTTTAAATAAGATTTTCTGGCATTTGAGTCAAGTCTTTAGAAGCTTTGAAATGTGTTTGCTCACAAAGATCAGTTAATAAATAAAACAGTGAGTGATTGTGGCTTAATGCAGCCTCCTTCCAAGGAATCACATTTTTGTCTCTCACTCCAGACAAACGCATTAACCTCAAATACTGGCTCTGAGGGAAAATTTTCTGAACATTGTACGACAATTCTTAACATAGAGGGACAAGAGATCTTGCTAAGGTTTTAACAATCGTAAGTCACACAATGTCTTTTACTGACCAAGAGTAATATAACTTTGTGTGGCAACTTGCATTCTACATCCTTTACCAGAGCTATTATATGTTAAAGATGACTGGTTTTATATCCTAAAAGTAAGTCTCTGTTTTGGGAAATTAAAGTTTAATGAAGGTGAATTTAATATGTTTTTGTCCAGAGCTAAGAACTGAACTCTTCTTGGGGAAGTTATGAAATCATAAGGTAGAGCACAAAGGTAGAGACCATCTTATTCCAGGCAAGCTCAGTTCAAACCACTGCTCACAGCCCTGTATATATTTATGAGTATGTGCACATATGTCAATGAAGACTTACCCTCAGCTAAATTCAATATTGACAGTGCCTCAACAGGCAGATTTACACTTCGAAGTTTTCAAGTCCCAGAGTGACTCTAACAAAACTCAATCTGTGGTCTCAATACCATTGCACATATTTAAGAAATAAAGGAAAAATAAGTCATCTATCACAAAACTAAAATAAGCCACTTGAGACAGGCTCCTCTTGAGACCCAAGGGCAAAGAAGATTCAAAACCAGAAACACCAAACTTATTGACCTTAAACTCCTTGCCAAAGAGTCAATTCCAACTCATTGCAAGTCTATAGGACAAAGTAGAATTGCCCCTATGGGGTTCCAAGGCTGTAATCTCTTTTGTGAGTTAACTGCCACATCTTTCTCTCAAGGAGTAATTCTTGGGTTCAAAACACTGACTTTTTGGTTAGCAGACTAGCATTTAACTAGTCCTTCCACTGACCTTATAGGTTGATTAAGTGTTCACTCTCCTCTAGGAACTTTAGTGCGTTCTTGTATATAAGATGAAATACTAAGGAAAATTCTTCTGAGGTTTTTTGCACATTAGAGAAAGTTTCCATGGGAACTTCATTTCAGATGCATCAGAGTTTTATTTCAAATGAACAGGATTTTTCAAAAGTCATTTTCACTGATCTTTTGCTCTAACACCAAAAAGTGAAGAAATAGATGTAATTCTTGACTGAGTTACTTTTGTTGCAGAACTTTCCTTTTCCCAAAACATGAATCTTTTTATAATGCCTTCCTTCTTTTACTGTTTGCTAACACTAAGATGTATATGACACGGATCATTACATGCTTATGTGGAAAACATGTACAATAGAATGTCTTTGTATATGTCCTCATGTACACATGTTATTCCTCAAATGTCTGGTAGACCATAAAGCAGCACAAGGGAGTTGAGTGCAGTACTCATCATGAAAAATAAGAGGAATCTAAGAACAAGGTGCAATTCCAATTTAAAAAAAAAAAAAAAAGTCAGAGAGCCTATGCAGAGGAAACACACAGCATCTGAAAGGTTTTTATTTGAAATAACTTCAGTTAGACTCTAGAGATATGCATAAAATTAAGCTCATCTAAGATAAGGCATGCAAATCCCCTTGTTCTGTTCAAACGACAGCCTCCTGGTTTATGTACAGGTTCCTCATGAGCACAATTAAGTGTTCCGGAAATTCTCATTCTTCTCAGTGTTATCCATAATTTGTTATGATCCACACAGTTGAATGCTTTTGCATAGTTTAAAATCAATAAGGAATACATAAAATCTGCATGTTGTGAAACCAGTAAGGGAGTGCATCTGGGTTGTATCCTTTCACAGTCCTTGTTCAATCTGTATGCTGAGGAAATAATCTGAGAAGCTAGACTATATGAAGAAGAATGTGGTATTAGAATTATAGGAAGACTGGTTAACAACCTGCAATATGCAGACAACACAACCTTGCTTGCTGAAAACGAAGATGACTTGAAGCACTTACGAAGATTAAAGAATACAGTCTGCAGTATGGATTACACCTCAACATAAAGAAGACAAAAATCCTCACAACTGGACCAATAAGCGTATCACGATAAATGGAGAAAAGATTGAAGTTGTCAAAGATTTCATATTACTTGATTCCACAATCAACACCAATGGAAGCAGCAGTCAAGAAACCAGATGATATACTGCACTAGGAAAATATGCTGCAAAAGATGCTTTAAGGTCTTGAAGAGCAAAGATGTCTCTTTGAAGCCTAAAATGCACCTAACCCAAGCCATAGTGTTTTCAATAGCCTCATAAGCATGTGAAAGCTAAACAATGGATTATGCTGAAGATAATTCAAAAACAGTTGCAGCACTAGATTGATGGGGAATTTCTAGAAATTCAAGACAAGCAGACTTGGAACCAAATACCAACTCTAAGTCATTAACTGGGTAAATTTGGGAAAGTTACTTAACATCACTGAGACTTAGAGCTCCTATCTGAAAAGAGAGATAATTGTATCTAACTTACAGGTGTGTGTAAGGTATAAAACTGACTTCTGTATATATTTATTTAGTAATTATTTCTTCAATTCATAAAATTCACAGAAACAAACCAACTGTCATTTAGCTGATTCCAACTCATAGCAACTCTATAGGACAGAGTAGAACCCATAGGGTTTCCAAGGCTATAAAGCTTTACAGAAGTAGACTGCTTCATTTTTCTCCTGCAGAGAGTCTGGTAGTGCCAACCTTTCAGCTGGCAGCCAAATGCTTTAAACTACTATGTCACCAGAGCTCCTTACAGAAGTCAAAGGAAGAATTTCAAGAGCGAGTATCACAAAGTTTTCTGTGCACTCGATGGAAAGAAGAACTAAAAAATGACAGATTAAATTCAACTTTTACAATCCCATTTATTTATTCCATGTCACTATTAATCTATATTATGTCTTTAAATATTTAGAAAAGTTCAACATTGAAGCCATTTTAGCCTGTGATTTCCTTTGTAGTATTTTAATAACAAAATCAATTTCTTTAAAGGATTTCTGACTATTCAGATTTTCTTTCCTCTTTTGTAAGTTTTACTAACTTGTATTTTTCCAAGGATTTGTCCATTTCTTCTAATTGTCAATTCTGTTGGCATAAAATTTCCATAAAATCCCTTTATTATTCTTTTAATGACTGTAGGATCAACCTCTCTTTCTTCCCAGACATTAATAATTTTTATTTTCTTTTTTCTTAATCAGTCTAACTACAGTTTCATTAAATTTATTTCTCTCTTAAATGATCCATGTTCTGGTTTCATGGATTTTTCTCTATTGATTGCTGATCTTATATTTCATCAATTTCCACTGTTGTTTTTATTTACTTATTTCTACTTACTTTGGGTTCTGTTTACTCTTCTGTTTCTAGATTTTAAGGTGAAAAGCACTGTTAATTGATTTTAAACCTTCTTCTTTTCTAATATACATTCTGGATTGTAAATATCCCTCTAAAAATTGCTTTAGCTCCATCCTATAATGTTTAGGGTTTATGTTTTGTTGTACTTTTGTTGTTGTTTTATTTTTTTCATTTCCATTCAGTTCAAAAATATTTTTAAAATTTCTTTTGTGATTTCTTTTTTAATGATTGTGTTATTCAGGAGTGTGTCATTCAATTTTCAGGAGTACCTGAGTGGTGTAAATGGTCAAGCACTCGACTACTAGCCAAAAGATTGATGATTCAAACACACCCAGAAGTGCCAGGTGATCTATTCTGAAAAATCACAGCCTTGAAAACCCTATGGAACTGTTCCGCAGTGCACACATTGGGTCACCATGAGTCAGAATTGATTCAATGTGGTAGTTAAGGCTGTGTGTCAACTTGGCTGGGCCTGGTTGAGTGGCTGGCACCTGCTGGTAGTTATTCCCCGTGATGAGACTGGCAATCAACTCCATGGTGGAATCTACCACAAGCAGCTGAGTAGCTGCTTCTGGGATATGGTCTGCTTCCTGTATATAAGAAACAGCTTTGGGAATGGTCTCTAACTTATGGCATGCTTGAAAGCTGCATATAGCCGAGTCATTGTTCAGCAGCCTGCCATGCTCTGCCAACCTTGGGACTTTCAGTGGACTTGAATTAATAGCCTGCCTTGTGGTTTAGTAACATCAGGACTGTGTCTTTTTACTTGTCAATCTTGGGCTTGTCAGCCTCAGCAGCCAACAGCTTAGTGAAGAAAAGCCTCTAGGTTCAGTGGGCTGGGAGCAGGAGACAGAACTGAAGTCCAAGATCAAGGGGCTTTCACCCAGTCCTTAGAGCCTAGCACTTTGAAGTTGGACTTAAAGCCTCCACACTGTAAGGGAATTTAAACTCCTGTTTCTTCAAGCTATTCCATTTGTGGAATTTTCTTGTCAGAGTGGTACTAGGTAACCAGAACACCAAGTAACAACACAACAGCTCAATTTCCAAATATTTGGTGTTTTGCAGAGATTTATTTTTACTTTCTAATTCAGTTATATTTAATATACCCTTTATGTTTTCAGTCATTCTAATTTTATTGAAACATGTTTAATGGCCCAGTATATGTCTACCTTGGTGAATTTTCCTCATGCACCTGAGAAGAATCTGTATTCTATGGTTGTTAGGTAAGGTGTTCTATAAATGTCACTTTATTCATTTCAGTTGATCATGTTATTCTAATCTTCTATGCCAATAGTTGTTTTCTGTCAACTTTATCTATCAATTACTAAAATAAGAGTTTTGAAATATTTAATTGTAACTGTGAATGTTTCTGTTCTTTCAGTTCTGTCAATATTACTTTATAGATCTGAAGTTCTGTTAGTAGGTACATACATATTTGGAATTGTTATGTGTTTTGATTAATAAAAATTTGAATTTTCATGAACTATCCTTGTTATTCTTATTAATATTCCAGGTTCTGAAGTCTACTAAGTCAGAAATTAACATAGCTATTCTAGCTTTCTTATTAGTTCATGCATAGTATATCTTTTCCTATTCTTTTTTTTAAAAAAAAAATCTCCCTTTATATTTAATGTGCAATTTTTTAAACTGCATACAGTTGAATTTTTTTTTTAAATCTAGTCTTTTTATGTCTCTTAATTGGTATCTTAGACTATTTATATCCAATATAATTATTGACTTACGCCTACCATCTTGCTATTTTTTCTCTACTCAACCCATCTGGTCTTTCTTCCTGCCTTATTTTGACTTAGCTGAGTACTAAGTACTTTTTAGTATTCTCTTTTAATTTCCCTGTTGCCTTATTATCTATATCTCTTTTTATTAGTGGTTGCTAATAGAGTTGACAATATGTAACTTCATCTTATCAAGTTCTACCTTTAAATAATATTTTAACATATTATATATAATTTAAAGTACCACAAAATAATATAGTTCCTTTTCTCCTTCCATCTTTTGTGCTATAATTGTCATATATTTTATTTCATCTAGTGCCTAAGGCATTTGACTGCTGCTAACCAGAAGGCTGGCAATTCAAATCCACCAGCCACACCTGGAAAGGAAGATGGGCAATCCACTTCTGTAGTGATACTGCCTCAAAATCCCAAGGAGGGGTCAACTATGAGTCAGGTCCAACTCAACAGCAGTGAATGTGTATGTGTGTATGTCATAAAAGGATCTCTGATGGCATAGTGTCTAAGGCATTTGACTGCTAACCAGAAGGCTGGTGGTTCACACCCACCAGCTACTCCTCAGAAGAAAGGTTGGACAATCTACTTCTGTAGTGATACCACCTTGGAAACCCAAGGAGGGGTTGCTATGAGTCAGATCTGACTCGACAGCAGTGAGTTTGGTTTGCTTGTTTGTTTGTTGGTATGTCATAAAATTCATTGTGTAGTGTTCTAACTTTTGTTTTAAACAGTGAGTTATCTTTTAAGGAAATTTTTTTAGTGAAATAAAATTAGTATTTTATATTTAACCACCTTGTGATGATAATGAACTACAAATGAACTACAACAGATCTACGATTGGGAAGTGTAAATGACTAATCATGCCTGCTGCTGTACTCTAAAATCAATTACCAATTAGTTTGAGGCTGTGATTTTCACAGGCTATTTCCAGACAAAGACTAAAAGAGTGCAGAGATACTAAAACGGGTCTATTCTTGCCAGATGTAGGACTCCTGTGATAGATGTACTTTGGCCTAGGAATTCTCTGTCAGCCTTGCCATTGGCCTTACCAGTCTGAGGGTTCACCTATTCTCCACTAGCTCCTTCTCCATTTCTCCTCACAAATATTACATATTTGTCTTGGCATTTGCTTCTCAGAGGACCTGGACTAATCCAAGTGGTAACAAATGTGGTCCAATTAAAAATAAATAAATAGATAATAATATGGGGACTAGAGACTGGCTCAACTACTTGTCCAATGAATGGGTGAAAAGATCACCATCTGGGTTGGAAGGCTGAGCATAGATAATCCCTTGCATGAGCATAGATAATCTCAATTGCTAAAGATTTCACTAGTGGTGACCTAGGAATATATCCTTGTGGTGGTGATCTACTAGGTGTGATGATTCAGACTTTTGAAAATAATGCCTTCAGAGACAGAAATTGGCTGGATATTGCTAAGTTGTGGTATAGACAAAAAATAACAGACCCTTAACCATCAGGTATTAGCCTTTAATAAACAGTTAATGGCTGAATAGATGAGTTATTGAAGAGACCCTTATCTCCAGCCTGAGAATTAGTCTGAAGTTTAATGGTCGGAGTCACAAATTTTCAAAGATGTTTCAGCTCATTCAAGGAAAATCTGTTATAATCAAATCATGACTTAGATTGGGAAAAACTGGAGCTCTAAAACATGAGATAGGGAAATCTAAAGAGATGTCCCAGAGGATATTGGTTCTGAAGACCACCCTAAACTCTCTGGGCTTGCAGTGTTCTCCCACCATATCCTCATATATAAAGTCATTAGGAACATGCTTCTGACAGTAATACCAGCATCACTATGAAGTTCAGTGATGACTCTTCCCTTAAAGTCAGGACTGACAATAGATGTGGTCACACAGCCATGTCCATTAACATCCATGAGATGTTGAGGTCCCAAAGGAGCTCTGATGGTGTAGTGAATAAGGCATGGCTGCTTACTAGAAGGCCAGTTATTCAAACTCATCAGCCACTCCATGGAAGGGAAGATGGAGTAATCTACTTCCACAAAGATTTACAGCCTCAGAAACCTAGTGAGGGTCTCTATGGGTTGGGATCAACTCAGTGGCAGTAAGTTTGTTGTGGTTTTTTTTTTTTTTGGTGGTGTTGCCCCAGAGTAATATCAACCAGATGGTGGCACTTAACTGTAAAAAACCAAGAGGTCACAATTACTATAATGACTGGAAAGGTTAGAAATCAGTTAAAGGGGCTTGATTTGCAGTAAATTGTGAAGATTATTTATAGAACATTGCAATGACAAAAACAGATTAGCAGCTAATAAGGGTAATTCTTAACATCCATAAGATAAGAGTGGAGGAGTAGGAGACTAAAGGTGGTCACCTTAGTGAAAAGTTATGATCCTTTGCTCAGTCCACAGACAAGTGTATTTTCAGATTCAGAGCCCATTGACTTAAGAGGTGCCCCGTCCCTAGGTAGAAAGATCCTCCAACACTTGTTGTTATGTGCCATCGAGCCAACACTATGGCAAGTAAATATTGTACTGAGTCCTTCCCCAAAGAGATTTGTGTCTTTTTTTTTTTTTTTTTTATGACTCTGTATCAAGAAAAGAAGAGCTCTGGTAGCATAGTGCCTAAGGCACTTGACTGCTAACCAAAAGGGCTGGTGGTTCCAACCTACCAACCACTCCTCGGAAGGAAGTTTGGGCAATCTACTTCCATAGTGATACTGCCTCAGAAACCCAAGGAGGGGTCGCTACGAGTCAGGCCAACTCGATGATACATAACAACAACAACAACCAAGAAAAGAGAATGTACAGACATTTTCAGGATTAGTGGAGACAGGATTTATACATTCCCTCCTGATCAGATGCCTAGGCCATTAAAATATTTCCCCTGGGCCTAGACATCTGATCAAGGTTCTGGAAGGAAAAGGACCGGAAAATCAAAGACAAGGAAGTCTAAGGTAGAGGCATGTGGATAGACATATGGGAGTCAGCACAAAGTATAAAGATTTTGTATCACATATTCTGATAGCATCCTACCAGTAACCACTCACAGTGGAAGAGCACTAAACAACTGATAGAGCAACTCAACCAGTTGACATTAGCCAACTTTATTCATCATATACCCCAACAGTGGCAAAATGGGCACATAATGGAATGGCAGAAATAAAGGTTATGAATGGGCCTAACAACACAGACTCTGAGGCCGATCCAGCTACTCTTACCCCTGAATATCCAACTTAATCAGCAACAAAAACCAGCACCAGGCCTCATTATGGCACTATTCCTCAAGCAGACCAACTGAACAATTGGTGGCAAGTTAACTGCATCAGCAGTTCAACCTCACAGAGAATGGAATGGATTTACCTTTCTATTCTCAGTATGGTAAGTCATTTGGATGCTAGCCAGAAGGTCAGTGGTTCAAATCTACCAGATTTCCACAGGAGGAAGATAACACAATCTTCTTCTGTAAATATTTACAGCCTTGGAAACACAATGGGGGTTGTTATGAGTCAGAATCAACTCAGTGGCAGTGAGTTTTGTTTTTTGGTTTACATTCTCAGTATTGATTTGCATTTCCTTCCCACAGAGTCAATCAGCATCACTATTATGGAATGTTTGATTAGCATATAGGAGACCCACTTCACATTGAAAGAAGTACGGGAGTAAATTCATGCTCATGGATTCCACAGGGCATGCATAACACACCATATCGTTGAGAAATGGCCAAGCTCGTAAAACATCAAGATTTACTGGCTCAGAAACCCAATGAGGTTCACTGTGAGTCTGAATTGACTGGATGGCAGTGAGTTTGTTTTTGTTGTTGTTGTTGTTGTTTATAATGACATATAAATTACATAAAATGAAATTCACCCATTTTAAATGTACAGTTCAATGAGTTTTGACAATTGTATATACTTGTGTAAACACCAATGCAATAAAGATATAAAACATTTTTGCTATTCCAAAAAGTTCCCTTCCTGCCCCTTGGAAGGCAAGCTCCTCTCCTCATTCCTGGTCCCAAGTAACCACTGGCCTGTTTTCTATTACTTTATTTTTGCTTCTTCTGTAATGTCATACAAGGAGCTCTAGTGGTGCAGAAATTAAGAGCTCAGCTGCAGTTTGAACCCATCAGCTGCTCCACAGGAAAAAAATATGGCAATCTGTTCCCATAAAGATTACAGCCTTACAAACCCTGTAAGGCAATTCTACTCTGTCGTACAGGGTCACTATGAGTCTGACTTAACTCCATTGCGATAAGTTGGAGGGGTTTGTTTTTTGGTTTTGTTAATCTCATACAAATTTAATCATAAAGTATATAGCCTTGAGTGTCTATTTCTTTCACTTATAAAAATGTGTTTGAGATTCATCCATGTTGTTGCCTATATCCGTAGTCCATTTCATTTTGTTAGGAAGTTTTATTCCATTGTATGGATAACATAATTTTTTGTTCATTCATTTAGTTAATAGATATCTGAGTTATTTCCAGTTTTTGTCTATTATAAGTAAAGTTTTTGTAATCCATCTACAAGCCCTACATGGATATATGTTTTCATTTTTCTTGGGTAAATATCTAGGTGTCAGATTCTCTGTCATATAGTAAATGTCAGTTTAGTTTTCTAAGAAGCTAGAAAAGTATTTTCCAAGTATTTCTTTTTTCATGAGAGTTCTATTTTCTCCACTTCCTTGTTAACACTTGGTATTATCAAGTTTTGTAATTATTAACCTTTTAGTAGGTGTATCAGACAGTGTTTCACTTCTATTCATACTACTGATCTCATTTGAATACAGAATGTGAACTTTGTGGTGCCAATTGACTGAGTTCTCTCATGAGACCTAGGACCTGAGCCTTCAAACCCAGAAAACTATTCTTACAAGATATTTGTATATATGTATACATATATATAAATATATTGAACCACCTTGTATATGTGGTATGAATCACACTTGATCTTGAGTATATGATTTTTTAAAATAAGTTGTTAAATACTGTTGGCTAGAATTTTGTTAAAAATTTTTGCATCTATATTCATGAAATACATGGGTCTATAATTTTCTTTTTTGTGATATATTTCCCTGCTTTGGATATCAGTGTGATGCTGGCTTCATAGAATGAGTTAGGGATTATTCCTTCCTCTTCTATGATTTTAAAGATTTTTGCTAGAATTGGTGTTAGCTCTTCTCTGAATATTTGGTAAAATTACCCAGTGAAGCCATCTGGTCCTGGGTTTTTTACTGTCAGCAGTTTTTTTTTTGTTTGTTTGTTTTGTTTTTTAAATGACATTTTCAATCTCTCCTTTTATTAGAGGTCATTTTAGATTTTCTACCTTTATTTGAGTTAGTGTAGGTAGATAGTTGTCTAGGTATTTGTGCATTTTATCTAGCTTTTCAAATTTTGGGGAATACAGTTTTTCATAATATTCTGTCATAATCCTCTTCATCTCAGTAACATCTGTTGTAATGTCTTCAATTTCGTTTCTTATTTTGGTTCCTCATTTTTGTTAATTTGCATTTCCCTAATTGAGTGTTTTTCCAAATCTTTTCAAAGTTGCTAATCAGGTCTTTTGTTTTGTTTTGTTTTGTTTCTTTATGTAGGCATTCTTCATATATTCTGGATAAAATCCTTTTTTCAGATATATGTTTTATAAATAGTCTTTTTCAGTTTGTGGTTTTATTTATTAAAACGAAACTAAAATAGTTTCATTTATTAACATTATCTTTTGATAAGCAGTGCTTTGTTCTATTGTACAAAGGGTCACTATAAGAAAACTCAATTTATAAACATTTTTTATATTAAAATCCTTCTTTATATGTCTTAACTAAGTAATCCTTCACCAATACAGAGTGAAAAAGACATTTTTCCTATGTCTTTTTCTAAGTGTATGATTCAAAATTTTATATTTAGATCATTAGCTCTTTTATAGTTCATTTTTAATCATATGCATATCCAATTACCCAGCTTCATTTGTTGAAAAGACTTCCTTTGGCTATTGAATTGCTTTGGTAATGTCATTGAAAATAAATTAATCATATGTTGTGGTAAGGTCTATTTCTGGAGCTGCTGTTCTTTCCATTGCCAATTCCACATCGTCTTGAATGCAAAATTTTTAGAATAAATCTTGAAATTGAATATTGTAAATCCTCAAAATTTGGTTTTCTTTTTCCTAATTGTGTTGGTTAGTCACGGTTCTTTTCCATTTTATATAAAAATTATAGAACCAACTTGTCAATTTCTGTAAAATTATATTGGAATGTTGATCTCAATGGCATTGAATCAATAGATCATCTTAGAGCTAATTGACAGCTTACCATATTGCTTCCTCCTTTCTATGAATGTGAAATATTTCTCCACTTATTTAGGACTATTTTAATTTCTCTCAGCAACATTTTATAGTTTTCAACATACCAGATTTGCACATATTTTGTTCAATTTGCCCCTAAGTATTTCATGGCTTTGATGCTATTGTACATGACATTTTTTTTTTTTTAATTTCAAGTTCTAATTCTTTGTGTTGTTGTTGTTAGGGTTGTCGAGTTGATTCCGAGTCATAGTCACAGTTTGTACAACAGAACACAGCACTGCCAAGTCCTGTGCCATCCTCACAATCTAATTCTTTATCGCTAGTAGGTTGAAATACAATTGATTTTTTTTTATTGTTCTTGTGTCCTCTACCCTTACTAAATTCATCTTTTCATTCCAATAGCTTCTCTGTAGATTCATTAGGATATTAGATGTAGATTATGACATCATCTGTGAATAAAGACAGCTTAGTTTCCTTTTCAATCAATTTGTCTTTTTAAAATTTGTATTGCCTTATGACAATTGCTAGGCCCTCCATTACAATGTTGTATATATAAAAGTGGTTGTACATGTCAACATTTGACATGTTCCTCATCTTAGAGAAAACCATTACATCTTTCATCAATAAGTGTTATGATTTTTCATAGATGCTTTTTATCATATTTAAGAAATTCCCTTTCACTGCTATTTTTTTGTCATAAATAAATGTTGGGTTTTGTCAAATTTTATTCTGCACTTATTCAGATAATTTTATGTTTTTTTTTTTCTTTTTATTTGGTTAATATAATGAATCATATTGGTTGATTTTTAAATGTGAAATCAGTCTTCTGTTTCTGATATAATCATCACATGGAAATTATGTAAAATGTTTTACATTATATTGGATTTTATTCGATGATATTTTCTTAAATTTCTTTTTCTTTTTCTTTTTTTTTTTGCATCTATGTTCTTAAAAGATATTTGTCTATATTTTTCTTTTCTTGAAATTCCTTTGTCTGGTTTAGCTATCAACATTAATATGGCCTTATCTTACTCCTACATTTTTCCCTTTGGGAACCAAGATTCTGTCACCAAAGATCACTTCATCCAAACTTATCCTTAGGTTCAAGCAACACATTAGGACTTCCTGAGAACTGAAATGATCATTGGTCTCTGAATTAGGAACATAAAGATGACTTTGAACAAGTATTTTTCCAGTGGTGCCTCAATTTCTCAAACTCACTGGGCCCACAGTAAAACACAAACTGGCATTTACACTGCAAAGCCTCTTCACACATACTGTATCTTAATCAATCCTTATTGATTGAGACTTTGAGATTATATCATTTTCTCATTTTACAGATAAAAAACTCAGAGAATATATGACTTTCCCAAAGTCACAAAGTTAGAAATTAGCATACATATTCCGTGGAAATCTTTACCTTGATTTAAAAATTCATGATCTCCAACTGTTCTACCATCCCATCCATCTTCCAATGTTTTAAAAGGAAAAATGTTTTTAAAGGGTGTCTCAAAGAAAATTGTACTAATGCAGTTGAAACATTTTGGAAAATCACATGAGGCAGGGAGCAATATTTAACACTAAATGCAGGGTGGTTTGGGAGAATGAAATCAAGAATGAGTGATAAATCTGTCATGAAGGCAAACACTATTATGATGGGGTAGCAATCCCAGCTGAGTATTGGGTCTCCAATTTCAACAAACAGCAAAACTAAGGACTCAATGTATGTAAGCAAACTGAAATTAAATTCCACAACAATTAAAGGGTGGCCTAGCCCCACAACATGCCCTTTTTCCACCACCCACATCATACCTCATTAATGAGAGGGCAGCATAAAGCCACAGGGTTCCACCTACTAAGGAAGAGCAGCCTGGTACCAGCACCAATTGAAATCCTATCCATCAGCAACGATCCACTCAAGGGTGGCCTCTTTTAATTACCAGTGTCTTGGCGCAGACCCAGGCAAGTTATTTAGAGAATCGCCTCTTCTTACAGCATGGATACATGCAAAGATTTGAGCTGTAGACACCCTCTGCTCAGGTCCTTCTTGTGTGCTCAGTGTAATCTCTGATCTTGATCTTGTTGTTGTTATGTGCCATAGAGTCAGGCCTGACTCATAGCGACCCCTCCTTGGGTTTCCGAGGCAGTATCACTATGGAAGTAGATTGCCCCATCTTCCTTCCAAGGAGTGGCTGGTAGGTTTGAACCTCCAGCCTTCTGGTTGTCAGTCAAGTGCCTTAGGCACTGTGCTATCAGAGCTCCCTATCTTGATCTTAGTTAAATCAAATTGAGTCTTTCAAAATTAATTTAATGTCATGTATACATTTTTCATATATGCCCCTAATCCAAATAAGGTTGTTTCATTGCTAAGAGCAGTTATCATAAAAGAGTATTGAATGTTTTCACATTTGTTCTGTATCTTTTTCTCTTTTTTTTAACATTTTTTATTGTGGTTAAAGTGAAAATTTACAGAGAATATTAGATTTCCATTCAACAATTTATACACACTTTTTTTTCATTACATTAGATGTAATCCCCTCAATGTAACATTGTTCTTCCCACTTCCTTCTTGGTTTCCCAGTTTCCATTCATTCTTCCTGCCCTCTCAATTTTGTCTCTAGGCAAATGCTACCCTTCTGGTCTCATATGGTTGATTGTGCTGCGGAGGATCTTCCTCACAGGTGTTGTTTGTTCATTTTATAGGCCAGTCTATTGTTGACCTGAAAGGTGACCCCTGGGGATAATTTCAGTTCCAGGTTTGAAGGGTGTCTAAGGGCCTACCAGTAAGTCCAGAATTACTAATGATTTTGAATTTTGTTCTACATTTTTCTCCTACTCTACCAAGGACTTTCTACTGTAATCCTAGTCATAGCAGTCAGTAGTGGTAGACAGGCACTATCTAGTTCTTCTGGTATCAGGTTAGTGGAGATTATGGTTTTTGTGATCCATTAGATCTTTGGACTAATTGTTACCTTGAATCTTTTGTTTTCTCCATTCTTCTTTGCTCTTGACAGGGAGAAACCAATATTCGCATCTGAGATGGCTGTTTGCAAACTGTTAAGACCCCAGTCACTACTCACCAAAGTAGGATGTAGAACACTGTCTTTGTTGACTATGTTAAGCCAATTTATTTAAATGTCTCCTGAAGCTATGGCCCCAGGCTACCAAGCCCAATGCCTCAATTCCTCAAGGTTTTTTATTGTGGCTAAGAAGTTTTTATATAACTTTGCTTCTTTATATACTCTTGGGTCTAACCCCTTATGCCATCCCACAGCTGTTCAGCTTGCATATTTACCTATGTATCCATTCAAAACTTATTTTTCATTATTGTTGTTTCAGGATTATATATACATCATTTATGATTGTTTTCTTCTCCTCTTTTTTACCTGCAAGTGTCTTATTTTACCTTAGTCATGTTGTGCTGACCTCTCCCCTTATTGTATATTGCCATTCCCTTCACCCAAATTAATGCATGTCTACACTCTAGTTAGTGATCTTCCCTTCCTTTCCCTCCTGCTCTTGGTAACCATCAAAAAATATTTCTCTCTGTGTGTAACCTTTTTCTTGACTTTTGATAATAGTGATCTGTTCTAGTTACCTAGTGCCGCTCTGACAAGAATATACCACAAATAGGATGGCTTGAAGAAAAGGAGTTTGTTCTCTTATGGTTTGGAGGCTTTAAGTCTGAGTTCAAACTGCCAGGGTCTAGAGGCTGGGTGAAAGCCCCACAACCTTGGGCTTCAGCTCTGCCTCTTGCTCCCAGCCCACTGAAGCTAGAGGCATCTCTTCACTCAGGCAGCTACTGGCTGCTGAGGCCCAAATAAAATGGCACAGTCCTGATGTTACCAAACAACATGGCAGGCCATTAATTCAACTCCCAAGAGTAGCACAGCATGGCAGGCCTGCTGAACAACAACTAGGCTACATGCAGGGTTCAAGCATGTCATAAGCTAGAGGCCATTCCCAAAGATGCTTCCTATATACAGGAAGCAGCCCATATACCCAAAGCAGCTACTCAGCTGCTTGTGGTAGATCCCACCATGGAGATGATTGCCAGTCTCATCATGGGGAATAACAACCACCAGCTGGCCAACCACTCAGCCAGGCACAACCATGTTGACATACACCTTTGACTACCACAATACCATGTCTTGTCGACTTGGCACCTGTATAGATTTTCAATGGGTCGCATCTTTACAGATCTCCTTCACTGGGTGGCTTCAGTCCCTTAGTTCCTGGATGACCTCACCCCTTTGGCCTGGCCTGGGCTCCATTCTTCTCCCTCTTGGGCATGGCAGCCCTGCCCCCTCAGTCTTGGGCAGCGGCTATAACTCCATCCCACTGATTCACATGAACAAGCAGCCCCACACTCCAGAACCAATTTGGCTCTTTGAAACCTAGGGGGCTGCAGTGGTTCCACCCCCAAAGGCCATGGTCCTACCCTTGACACTGAAGCAGCTCTACTTCCTATTTCCATGGTCTCTCCACTTCTGCCCATTAATGCCCAGGGCAATCCACTCTACCAGGAATCTTCCTGCCCAAAGGACACTCAGCTGTCATGCTTTGTGGGCTGGCTGACCTGCTACTCCATCTTATGCCAGTCTCTTCTACCAATTAATTCCCGAAGGCAACCCACTCTACCAGGAAGCCACCTACCAAATGGCACCTGGCTTTCTCCTCCGTGGGCTGGTAAGCCTGTTGATGTTTAATGCCAGTGTCTGGGCTCTGCTACTGCCATCTCTCATGTTGGTCTTTCAACTCTGCTCCTGCTGTCTCTTATGCCATATGCTGGGGTCTCTTTTCCAGGGTCTCAGGTCAAGGATGCACTCCACTCCTGTTTCCACATTTTGGGTATCTGTCAGAGAATCACCCCACTCTCTCAGCACCATACTCTGTTCTGGTTACCTACTGCCACTCTGACAAGAATATACCACAAACGGGATGACCTTAGCAACCAGGATTTTATTCTCTTACAATTAAGTTCAAGTTCAAATGCCAAGCTCTAGGGGCTGGGTAAAAGCCCCTTGACCTTGGGCTTCAACTCTGCCTCCTGCTCCCAGCCCACTGGAGCTAGAGGCATCTCTTCATTCAGGCAGCTACTGGCTGCTGAAGCTAACAAGCCCAAGGTTGACAAATAAAATGGCACAGCCCCAATATGACTATACAACACAGCAGGACATTGATTCAAGTCCATTGAAAGTCTCAGGATTGGCAGAGCATGACAGGCTGCTGAGCAATGACATGGCTACATGCAGGGTTCAAGCATGCCATAAGCTAGAGACCATTCCCAAAGATCCTTCTTATATATGTGAAGCAGCCCACATACTCAAAGCAGCTACTCAGCTGCTTGTGGTAGATCCCACCATGGAGTTCATTGCCAGTCTCATCATGGGAAATAACTATCACCAGCTTTCCAGTCACTCAGCCAGGCCCAACTGAGTTGACATACAACTTTGACTACTACAGTGGTCTCATACAATACTTGTCCTTTTGTGATTGACTAATTTCACTCAGCATAATGTTCTTCAGGTTCATTCATATTATAAGATGTTTCATGGATTCATTCATATTCTTTAACATTGCATAGTATTCCATTGTGTATGCATACCATAGTTTATCTATTCATCCATTGATGGGCACTTAGGTTCTTTCTGTCTTTTAGCTTTTGTGAATAATGTTGCAATGAATGTGTATGAACATACATCTGTTCATATCACAGCTTTTATTTCTCTACAATATATATCTAGTAGTGGAGTTGCTAGATCATATTACTGTATCTCTATTCCTAACTTTTTAAGGAAAGCTTAAACTATTTTCCACAGTGGTGGCATCATTTAATAATTCCATCAACTGTGTATGAGAGTTCCAATTTCTCCATGCAATATCAACAACAATATCTTATTGTTGTTTGGGTATGAATCTCTTTAATGGATAATGATTGTGAGCATTTCTTTATACATTTTTTTGGTCACATGAATGCCTTCTTTGGTAAAGTGTCTGTTGATGTCCTTTGCCTATTTATTAATTGAGCTGTTTTTCTTTTTCTTTTCTTTCTTTTTTTTTTAAGGTATTAACATTTTCTATATATTTTAGATTAAAGTCCTTTGTCAGATATGTCACTGACAATTTTTTCTCCATTCTTTAGCTCTCTGCACTTTTTGAAGAAATCCTTGGATGCACATAAGTATTTAATTTTCAGGAGATCACATTCACTTGTCAGTTTGTGGTGCTGTGCTGGAGGCTATGCCACTTGTATTTCAAATACCAACAGGGTCACTCATGGTGGACAGGTTTCAGACAGACTAGGAAAAAGGAAGAGGCAGAAAAGAAGGAAAAAAAGAAGAAAGAAACACACACACATTGACCACTGAAAACCTTAGGAAAAGTAGTGGTATACTGTTTGCTATAGTGCCAGAAGATGAGCCCTTCAGATTGGAAGGCACTCAAAAAAATGACTGGTGGTGACCTGTCCCCTCAAAGTAGAGGCAACTTTAATGACATGGATGGAGTAAACCTTTCAAGACCTTCAGGTGCTAATGTGGCATTACTCAAAATCAGAAGAAACACCTGCAAATATCAACTAATAATCAGAAGGCAGAAAGTAAGAATTATGAATCTACAATTAAAAGTTATCAAAAATGAAATGGAAAATAGAAAGATCAATATCATAGGCTTTAGTGAGCTAGAACTGGTACTGGTATTGGTCATTTTGGACTATGCCAGGAAAGATAAATTGAAGAGGAATGGCATCACATTCATCATCAAAAAGGATGTTTCAAGATCTATCCTGAAGTACAGTGCTGTCAGTGATAGG
This sequence comes from Orycteropus afer afer, assembly GCF_000298275.1. Lineage (NCBI taxonomy): Eukaryota > Metazoa > Chordata > Mammalia > Tubulidentata > Orycteropodidae > Orycteropus > Orycteropus afer. The sequence goes on along the minus strand of NW_006921912.1, from coordinate 3,059,339 downwards.
ATAATATTCATATGCCTACAAGGAAGACCAAGTAATATTACTATTATTCAAATTTATGTAGCAACCACTAAAGCCAAAGATGAAGAAATTGAAGATATTTACTGACTTCTGCAGTCTTAAATTGACTAAACATGTAGTCACCATGCATTAATTATTAGAGGTGATTGGAATGTGAAAGTTAGAAACAGAGAAGAATCATCAGCAGTTGTGAAATATGGCATAGATGATGCTGGGCATTGAATGATAGAATTTTGCAAGACAAACAGCTTCTTCATTCCAAATACCTTTTTCAACAACATAAGTGATGGCTGTACACATGGACCTCACCAGATGGAATACATAGGAATCAGATTGGCTACATCCGTGGAACGAGTTGATGGAGAAGCTCAATATCTTCAGCCAAAACAAAGCCAGGAGTTGACTGTGTGGAACAGACCATCAACTGCTCATACGCAAATTCAAGTTGAAGCTGAAGAAAATTAAAACAAATCCAAGAGAACTGAAATGCAACTTTGATTATATACCACCTGAATTTAGAGGCCATATGAAGAGTAGAATTGAAGCATTGAACACCAATGACCAAAAACTAGATGAGTTGTGGGATAACATCAAGAACATTACACATGAGAGGGGCTGGAAAAATGGCATCTGGTCAGTAGTTCTCACTTTAATTACCTCTAGCATATGAGTGCTTGAAAAACTAGGTGCAGCAGTTTGAAAAAGTGATTCTAGTGCTCTGAACAGCTCACTAAGCCAGAGTGCACCAAACTCAGGGAAGTAGGATTAAAAAGGGAAAGGGGTAGGGAAAAAATTAAAAAAACAGGGGAATCTGCCCTGTGGAGCACCAACCAGCAGGCAAGAAGGGTCATCAGAGACCTCACTGGATCAAGGAAGAAGATGCACTATACCAGTATACCAGCACTCACCCCACAGATCTACCTTCAGCACCTGCTTTTATCAGTAAACTTCAGTCTGTTGAATGTGAGTGGGCACTTCCAGCACTGCTGAAACCCCAGCAGAGACCATTAATACAGCAAGTGGGTGGGCCCTCAGAGGAACTCCCACAGCAGATCACAAGAAAGGTCTTGGGCCAGGTTTTTGGCACAGAGGGGCCAGTGCTTGACTTTGTTGATAATCTTGGGTCAACTGGGCCCAAGCAGGCATTTTTCTTCCCTCCCCCCAGCACTGCTGAAATCCAAGTGGAGAGACCATTGGCACCTCAAGTGCATGGGCCCTGGGAGAAACTCCTGCAGCAGATTGCAGTGTGGGCCAGCACTGCAAGTGTGTGGGCCCTGGGAGGAACTCCCGCAGTGGATCATAGTGTGGGCCAGTTGTCTTGGGTTGGCTCTTTGGCATGGAAGGGTCTCAAGGGCCGTGTTTTTCATGTGTCTGAACCTGAAAGAAAGTGGCAACACCCTAACCGGAAGCTTTGCTGAACTTGAACTCCAGGCCTGTGAATAACAGAACAACGTCATCATTAGCAGCCTGCTCAAAGCCCTAGAAACCACACCTAGCAATGTGGAGCTTCCCTTCTTTCTCTCTTCCACTCCCACCTTCTCTGCCAATACTCTCACTCATCCAATAGAAAAAAAATCACATTCAACCACCATAATACCTCCCAGTTCAAATTCTAAACCCTCTTTATGACAAGCATAGACCTACATCCACATTTGACACAGCAATTCCATCATCACAAAGAAAACTGCAGAGCAACCCAGCACACTTGAATGAATAACCAAAAAAGTAAAATAGGCCAGCTCCACCTTTTCAAAATATTAAATCATAAAACCAAGACAAAGCAAATCAATACATAATGAACAGTTAAAGACAACCTCAAAATGTCTAAGAAACAGCAGGCAACCTCAAATCAAACAAACAAACAAACAAAAAACAGGACAAGGCATTAGAAGCAAAACTCCAAGAAAAGTTCTCATTAAACATCAAGGAAGAGAAGGCAATAGAATTATCTGAGAAGGAATTTAGAAGATATGTTTATAGAGCTTTACAAGAGCCTAAGGAAACCCCAAACAGAAGCAAGAAGAACACCGACAATTCCCTGGAAGAACTCAGGAAAATCATTCAAGAATAAAATAACAAGATTAATGCACAATCAGAACTAATACAAAAACAGCAGTTAGAAATCCAGAAGATGAATACCAAAATTACAGAATTACATAATACAGTAGATGCATGAAAGAGTAAGATAAAACCAGCTGAAGAATACATTTCCCAACTAGAAGACAAATTCCTGGACACCAGCCTGTATGAAGAAAAATCAGAACAAAGATTTAAGAGAAATGAAAAGAACCTAAGAGTTATATGGGATGACATCAAAAGAAACAACATACCCCTCATTGGAATTCCAGAACAAGAAGAGGCAGAAAAAAAAAAAAAAATGAGAAAATTGTGGAAGACCTACTAACAGAAGACTTCCCCCATATCATGAAGGAAGAAAAAATATTTGTCCAAGAAGCTCATAGAACCCCATAAAAGTTAGATCCCAAGAGAAAAACCCTGAGGCATATTATAATCAAACTCTCCAAAACAAAAGACAAAGAAAAAATTTGCAAGCTGCCTGGGATAAAAAAAATATTACTTATAATAATCAAACAGTTAGGCTGAGCTCCAATCACTCAGCAGAAACCATGCAGGTGAGAAGGCAATGGAACAGCATATATAACACACTGAAGGAAAAGAACTTCCAACCAAGAATGCTATATCCAGCCAAATTATCTACCAAATATGAGGATGAAATCAAGGTATTCTCAAACAGAAATTAAGGGATTTTGTGAAAACCAGACCAACTCTACAAGAAATGCTTAAGGAAATCCTTCCAATAGAGAACCCACAACAGAGATCAACAAAATCAGGATACGTGACATCAACACTAAAACCAAATCAGAAATAGAAATGCAAAATAAGCCCATAAAATATTGTACACTAAAAATCAAGGAAGACAATCTGCACACAACAGCAACTAACCTATTAGAAGGAATAGACCTTCTAGGTACAAACTTCCAAATGGAGAGGAAAACAGGACAATGTCTTCATAAAATGCAGTGTTCTAAAGATGAAGAGACAAGAATTCACTCCAAGGTAACCACAGAGAAAATTAGCAATCCTCCTAAGCAAACCCAGAAGGAAGGAAAACATATGGGTTTAATAAGCACAAAACCAACAATAAAGAAGGAAAGAGAGGAAGCACTAGACAACAAATTGAACTCAGCACAGAAAAATATATGGTCCAAGGAAATACCAACAACATGACAAAAAAAAAAACAGTAGAATGACAGCAATCAATTCATATCTATCACTAATTGTACTCAGTGTGAGTGGACTAAATATACCAATCAAGAGAAAGAGAGTGGCAGACTGGATAAGAAAAGAAGACCCATCAATATGCTGCCTAAAGAGACCCACTTTAGACACAAAGATAAAAATAAATTAAGAGTTAAGGGGTGGGAAAAGAAATATACCAAGCCAATGGTAGTCAAAAAAGAGCAGGAGTGGCAATATTAATTTCTGATCAAATAGACTTTAAAATGAAAAACATTATAAGAGACAAAGAAGGACATTATATGATGCTGAAAGGGTCAATTGACAAAGAAGACATTATAATAGTGAATATTTATGCACCCAATGAAACTGCTCCAAAATATGTGAAACAAATATTAACTGAATTAAAAGGGACAATAGACAACTCTACAATAGTGGTAGGAGACTTTACCACACCACTTTCAAGGAGAGACAGGTCAACTGGAAAAAAAACTCAACAAAGGTACAGAAGAGCTCAACAATACAACCAACCAACTAGACCTCATAGACATATACAGAGCATTCCACCCAACAAAAGCACAATTTACATTCTTCTCTGGTGCATATGGATCCTTCTCCAGAATAGATCATATGTTAGGACATAAAATGAGCCTCAACAAATTCAAAAGCAGTGAAACACTACAAAGCATCTTTTTGGACCACAATGCTATAAAATTAGAAATTAATAATAGGAAGATTAAGGAAGAAACAAACGTGGAAGCTGAACAATTCACTGTTCAAAAACTACTGGGTAATAGAACAAATAAAAACTGAAAAAAAAATCATAGAAACAAATGAGAATGAAGATACATCATACAAAAACCTATGGGACACAGCAAAAGCAGTGCTCAGAGGACAGTTTATAGCAATTAATACATCCATCAAAAAAGAGGAAAGAAAAAAATCAACACTCTAACTCATCAACACCAACAACTAGAAAAAGAACAACAAAAGAATCCTACAGTATCTACAAGTAAAGAAACAATAAAGATCAGAGCAGAAATAAATGAAGCAGAAAAAACAAATAGAGAAAATTAACAAAACAAAAAGCTGGTTCTTCAAAAAGATTAATAAAATTGATAAACCATTGGAAAATCTAACAAAAGAAAAGAAAGAGAAGACCCAAATCACAAGAATTATAAACGAAAAGTGTGTCGTCACAACAGAAACAACTGAAATATAAAAGATACTGACAGAATATCATGAAAAACTATACTCCAACATATCTGAGAACCTAGAAGAGATGGACATGTTTCTAGAACACAAGACCTACCTTCACTATCCCACTCGGAGACAGAATACTTGAACAGACCTATAACAAAAGAAGAAATTGAGCAAGTCATGAAAAAACTTCTCACAAATGAAAGTTCTGGCCCTGATGGCTTCATTGGAGAATTTTACCAAATATTCAGAGAAGAGTTGACACCTATGCTTCTCAAGCTATTCCAGAACGTACAAGAAGATGAAATACTCCCAAACTCATTTTCTGAAACAAGCATAACACTAATACCAAAAGCAGGGAAAGACACCACTAAAAAGGAAAACTACAGACCAATATCCCTCATGAACATAGATGGGAAATTTTTTAACAAAATCTTAGGCAACAGAATCCAACAACATTTCAAAAAAAAAAAAAAAAACCCACAAATACA
>NW_006921912.1:3045391-3052430 GCF_000298275.1 Orycteropus afer afer | reverse complement strand
TCTTGTCATTTCTTCCATTTGCTTTAGCTGCTCTTTGCTCAAGGGCAAGTTTCAGAGTCTCTTCTGTCATCCATTTTGGTCTTTTCTTCTTTTCTCATCTTTTTAGTGACCTCTTGCTTTCTTCATGGATGATGTTCTTGATATCACCCCACAATTCTGGTTTTCAGTAATTGGTGTTCAATCCATCAAATCTATTATTTAGATGGTCTCTAAATTCAGGAGGGATATATTCAAGTTCATGTTTTGGCTCTTTTGGACTTGTTTTAATTGTCTTTAATTTCAAGTTGAACTTGCATATGAGCAGTTGATGGTCTGTTCCACAATTAGCTACTGGCCTGGTTTTGGCTGAAGATATTGAGCTTTTCCAATGCCTCTTGCCACAGATGTAGTCAATCTGATTCCTGTGTGTTCCATCTGCTGAAGTCCATGTGTACAGCTGCCATTTGTGTTTTTGAAAAAGGTGTTTACAGTGAATACGTCATTGGTCTTGCAAAATTCTACCATACGAGTTTCAGCATCATTTCTGTCACCAAGGCCAAATTTTCCATCTACTGGTGATTCTTCTTTGTTTCCAACTTTTGTGTTCCAGTCACCAGTGATAATTAACACATCCTGATTGCATGTTTGGTCAATTTCAGACTGCAGAAGTTGATAAAAATCTTCAATTTCCTCATTTTTGGCTTTGGTGGTTGGTGCATAAATTTGAATAATAGTCATATTAACGGGTCATCCTTGTAGACATATGGATATTATCCTATCACTGACAGCATTGTACTTTTTGAAACATCCTTTGTGATGATGAATGCCATGCCATTCCTCTTCAAACTGTCATTCCTGGCATAGTAGATCATTTGGTTGTCTGATTCAAAATGCCCCAAAACAGTCCATTTCAGGTCACTAATCCCTAAGATATCAATATTTATGTGTTCCATTTCAATTTTGACAACTTCCAATTTCCCTAGATTCATACTTTGTACATTCTATGTTCCAATGATTTATGGATGTTTGCAGCTGTTTCTCCTCAATTTGAGTGGTTCTACATCAGCAAATGGAGGTCTCAAAAGCTTTACCTTATCCATATGAGTAAGGCTGGTTTTACTCTGATGATGAAGCTCTTTCCCAGTCCTATTGTGAAGGCTCTCTAACTTAAGTAACTCATCCTCCTCCTCTGTATTGGACAATGTTTCCGGACTATTCATAATGTTGCACAGTAATGTATCAGACACTGTTTCTTTGCTATTCATGAGGTTTTCACTGGCTAATTCTTTGAGAAGTGGATAGCCTCTTCCTTCTTCCTAGTCTGTCTCAGTCTGCAAGCCTGGCTCATACCTGTGCACCATGTGCACCTCACTGGGTTTGAAACACCAGTGGCACAGCCTCAAGACTCACAGCAATATGTCCCCACAGTAGAACAAACCGACAGACAAGTTTGTCTCCCTTAGCTGTTGGAAATCTCTCCAACTACCCTTACCTGGATCCCTGCAGCTGACTCCTCACTCTGTCCCAGATCCCCTGGCCTTTCCTCTCCTTTCTCTCACTTTCCCTCCTTGCCACCTTGGGGCATGGCCTAAGTTGCTCCTCCTCTGGGATACCTGCGGCTGACTCCTCACTGTGTCCCAGTCTCTGGGCCCTTTCCTCTCCTTTCTCCTGCTTTTCTGCCCTGCAGCCCTGGGTCATGGCCTGGGTTCCTTCTCCTCACCTGGATTCCTGCAGCTGACTCCACATCAGAAATTAGAGGTCTCAAAAGCTTTATTCTAACTGTATCATTAAAGTCAGTTCTACTCTGAGTAGGTAGCTGTTTTCCAGTCATATTTTAGTGCCTTCTGCCCTGATGGGGCTCATCTTCTGGCACTGTATCAGACAATATTTTAGGGGTATTCATAAAATTTTCCAGTAATATATAGGACAGTGTTTCATTGCTATTTATAAGGTTTTCACTGGCCAATTCTTTGAGACTTTAGTGGCCTCTTCTGTCTTCTAAGTCTGCCCTAGTCTGGAAGTGCCACTGAAACTTATCCACCATGGGTAACCCTGCTGGTATTTGCAACACCAGTAGCATAACCTCCAGCCTCATAGTAACACATTAGCCACCACAGTACATCAAACTGACAGACAAGTTAATCTCTCTTAGTTGTTCCAAAACATTCCACTCACTTGCTGGCTTCCCTTGAAATTGCTCCAACAATTCATATGTATCACCAATTACACTCATTGTGAATGGATTAAATGCACCAGTCAACAGAAAGAGAGTGGCAGATAGGATAAGAAAACAAGACCCTTGATATGCTGCCTACAAGAGACCCACCTTAGACCCAGAGATAAAAATAAATTAAACATTAAGGGGTGGAAAAAATATATCAAGCTAATGGCAACAACAACAACAAAAAAAGCAGGAGTGGCAATACTAATTTCTCATAAAACAGACTTCAAGGTGAAAACCAGCATAAGGGACAAAGAAGGACTCTATATGATGCTAAAAGTATCAATTGACCAAGAGGATATTACCATAATAAATATTTATGCACCCAATGAAATAACTCCAAAATACATAAATCCAATATTAACTGAATTGAGAGGAAAAATAGACAACTCTACAATATTAGTAGGAGACTTTAACACACCACTTTTAAGGAGACAGATCAACTAGAAAAAACTCAACAAAGATACATAAGAACTCAACTACACAATCAACCAACTTGACTTCATACACAGATACAGAATCTTCCTCTCAACAAAAGCACAATACACATTCTTCTCCAGTGCACATGTATCATTCTCCAGAATAGACCATATGTTAGGACACAAAACAATCCTCAATAAATTAAAAAACAATGAAATACTATAAAGCATCTTCATGAATCACAATGTTATAAAATTAGAAATCAATAATAGGAAGACCAAGGAAAAAAATCACATATGTAGAAACTGAATAATACATTGCTCGAAAACTACTGGGTAATAGAAGAAATAAAGTGTGAGTTAAAAATTACCTAGAAACTAATGAGAATGAAGATACAACTTAACACAGAAGCAACAGAAGATGGAGTAATCTTTCACAGACAACCAAACACTGTGGAAGAGAGAACCACCAGGCCTACCAACTCAGGACCATGGTACTGGGGACACCAAGCTCAACTGACACAACATAGTACATAAAAATCTTATTCCACAACTTCCTTTAGCGAATAGTGACTGGGGTCTTAAAAGCTTTCTACCAGCCATCTAAGATGCAGCTAATGGTCTCCTCTCATCTGAAGTGAAGAAAGGTGAAGAAAATCAAGGGCATTAGGAAATAATTAGTCCAAGGATATGATGGCCCTCAAGACCAGATCTATATGGTGCCTGGCTACCAATGCCAACCATTAGGGAAGGGATCAAAACTGGAGATCCTGGATGGGGGGAGGGGAATGTACAACAAAATTCAAAAATACAATAATGACCAGAATTACTGGTTGTATGGAGTCTGGTGAGAAACACCCCCCCCAAAAAAAAAAAAAAAATCTATGGCCCTGGGATATCATTTGGGCCTAGGAAAGGACTTATTCACAAGGATTGTCTCTCAGCCTGACAGTAGAAAGACTTATATGCAGAACACCCAACCCTGCATGATGCACCCACTTACTGTACATACAAACACCCCTTGAAGCAATCAGACATGGGGCACCAGAGGGGCATAATTACATAGAAAGCTGGACAGACAGGAGTACATAGTTAAGAAGGGCAAAGGGAGTGGGGGTCATAAGGAGGGGAGGGGAAGAGAGTGGATTAGGGCTGGGAATGGTAATAAGGGCATGAAATCAAATGTACATGAACTGTTGAAAGTAAAACAAATTTTTCTCTGTAAATTTGCACCCAAAGCACAATAAAAAAAAAATTAAAAATAAAAACTTTGGGTCACACTGAAAGCAATACTCAGAGGACAATTTACAGCAATAAAGGCACACAATGAAAAAATGGAAAAAATCAAAATCAACCTTTAAATCAACAACCCTAACAACTAGAAAAAGAGAAACAAAAGATACCTGCAGTATCCAGAAGTAAGGAAATAATAAAGATCAGAGCAGAAATAAATGCAGCAGAAAACAAAAAGCAATAGAGAAAATCAACAAAACAAGAAGCTGGTTTTTGAAAAGATTAACAAAATGGCAAATATAATGTAGGAAAAGAAAGAGAAATGCAAATAACATGAATAGTAAATGAAAAGGGCAACATCACAACAGAACCAACTGAAATAAAAAAGTTAATAACAGAATATTATGAAGAACTGGACTCCAACAGATTTGAGAACCTAGAAGACATGGACAAGTTTCAGATTGCCCCATCTTCCTTCTGAGGAGTATCTGGTGGGTTTGAACCACCAGCTTTCTGGTTAGCAGTCAAGTGCCTTAGCCACTATGCCACCAGAGCTCCTCAAAACCTACCTAAACTATCCCAATTGGAGATGGAATATTTGAACAGACCCATAACAAAAGAAAAAATTGAGCAAGTCATAAACTCCCCACAAAAAAAAAAAAAAAATCCTGACCCAGGTGGCTTCACTGTAGAATTCTACCAATCGTTCAGGGAAGAGCTCACATCTATACTACTCAAAATATTCCACGAAATAGAAAAATGTGGAATACTCCCAAATTCATTCTATGAAGTAAACATAACACTGATACCAAAACCAGGGAAAGACACAATTAAAAGGAAAACTGCAGACCTATATCCCCCATGAATATAGATGTAAAAATCTTCAACAAAATCCCAGCCAACAAAATATAAAAAAAAAATAAAATAAATAAATAACACATCATGACCAAGTGGGATTCATAGAGGAATGCAAAGAGGGTTCAACATCAGAAAAACAATCAATGTAATCCACCACATAAACAAAATTTAAAAAACCATATGATCATATCAATCATGCAGAAATGGCATTCAGTAAAATCCAACATCCATTCCTGTTCAAAAGTCTCAGCAAAATAGGATAGAAGGGAAAATCCTCAACATAATAAAGGGCACATACACAAAACCAACAGCCAAATTATTATTAATGGAGAAAAACTCAAAGCATTCCCCTTGTGAATGAGCAACATTGTATTGAAAGTCCTAGTCAGGACAATAAGGCAAGAGAAATAAGAGGCATCTTGGTAGTTAAGTTGTGTGTCATCTTGGCTAGGCCTGATTGAGTGGCTGGGCAGCTGGATGTAGTATTTATTCCCCATGATAAGACTGGTAATCAATTCCATGGTGGAATCACTGTGAGCAGCTGAGTAGCTGCCCTAGGGATGTGGTCTGCTTCTTGTATATATGGAGAAACCTTGGGAACAGTCTCTAGCTTATGACACAATTGAGCCCTGTATATAGCCATGTTGTTGTTCAACAGCCTCCCATGCTCTGCCAACCTTGGGACTTTCAATGGCCTCCCATGTGGTTTGGTAACATCAGGACTGTGCCTTTTTACTTGTCAACTTTGGGTTTGTCAGTCTCAGCGTCCAGCAGCTGTCTGAATGAAGAAAGACCTCTAGCTCCAGTGGGCCAGGAACAAGAGGCAGAGCTGAACCCCAAGGTTAAGGGGCTTTCACCCAGCCCCTAGAGCCTGGCACTTTGAACTTGGACTTAAAGCCTCCAAATAGTATGAATAAACTCCTGTTTGTTAAGGCCATCTCATTTTTGGTATATTCTTGTCAGAGCAGTACAAGTAACCAAAACAGCATCCAAACTAGCAAACAAGGAGTAAAGCTACCTCTATTCACACATGACATGATCCTACACATAGAAAACCCAGGAGATTCAAGCAAAAAAAAAAAAAAATTACTGGAACTAATACAAAGGGTCAGCAATGTGGCAGGATACAACATCAACATACAAAAATCAGTTAGATTCTCTGCATCAACAAAGAGACCTCTGAAAAGAAAATAAGGAAAAAAATATCATTAACAATAGTTACCAAAAAGATAAAATATTTAAGAATAAATCTTACCAGGGACACAAAGAACCTATACAAACAAAACGACAAAACACTACTACAAGAAACCACAAGGGATCTACCTAAATGGAAGAACGTGTCTTGTTCATGGTTTTGTTCATGGGTAGGAAGACTGAATATTGTGAAAACGTAAATACTAACCAAAGCAATCTACACATTCAATGCAATTCAGATCCAGATTCCATCAACATTTTTTAAGGACATAGAAAATCCAATCACTAATTTTATATGTAAAGGAAAGAGACCTCAGATAAGCAGAGCACTGCTGAAGAAGAAAAATAAAGTAGGCGGTCTCACACTCTGGGAGCTCAAACCCAGTAGTCAACCACAGTAGTCAAAACAGTGGGGTATCAGTATAATGATAGACAGATAGACCAATGGAACAGAATAGAAAACCCAGAAATAGACCCATCCATCTATGGACAATTGATCTTTGGCAAAGGACCAAAATCCATTAAATGGGGGAGAGAAAGCCTCTATAACAAATGGTGCTGGCAAAATTGGATATCCACTTGCAGAAAAATGAAACAAGACCCATACCTCACCCCATACAGAAAAGCAAACTCAAGCTGTATTAAAGACTTAAATGTAAAACCCAAAACTATAAAGCTCATCAAAAAATAAAATAGGGGTCAATCTATGGGCCCTAATTTACAGCAAAAATAGACTATCAAGCATAACCCAAAGTGCACAGGCAGCAGAAGAGAAACTAGATGACAGGGACCTTTTAAAATTTAATTCTTAATTAAATTGTCATCTAAAAACTACTCCAGAAAGGTAAAAAAAAAGAACCTACAGATTGGGAAGAAGTATTTGGCTATGACATATCTGACAAGGGACTTATCTCCAAAATTTATAGAAAACTTCAACACTTCAACACCCAAAACACAAACAACCCAGTTCAAAAATGGGCAAAGGACATGAACAGATTCTCACTAAAGAATATATACTGTGGATCCGGGGGCAAAATGGCGGACTAGGCAGAAGGATTGCACAGACCCTCTTCAACAAAGAAAAGGGAAACCAATTAACACAGACACAGAAGATAATCTTGGACCCCTGAGCCTT
>NW_006921912.1:3017805-3022026 GCF_000298275.1 Orycteropus afer afer | reverse complement strand
TCAAACAATATCATTAATATCACATGCAAGTAAAATCTTACTGAAGATAATTCCAAAATGGTTGCAGCAGTATATTGACAGAGAACTTCCAGAAATACAAGCTGGTTTCAGAAGAGGATGTGGAATGAGAGATATGATTGCTGATGTCAGATGGATGTTGGCTCAAAGCAAAGAATACTGGAAAGATGTTTGCTTGTGTTTTCTTGACTATGCAAAAGCATTTGATTGTGTGGATCATAACAAATTGTGGATAAAATTGAGAAGAATGTGAATTCCAGAACCCTTAATTGTACTCATAAGGAACCTTTACATAGACCAGGAGGCTGTAGGTCAAATAGAACAAGGAGACACTGCATGGTTAAAAATCAAGAAGAGATTGTGTCAGGTTGTATCCTTTCACCATACTTATTCAATCTGTATGCTGAACAAATAATCTGAGCGGCTAGAATGTGGCATCAGGATTGGAGGAAGAATCATTAGCAACCTTCAATACACTGATGACACAACTTTGCTTGCTGAAAGTGAGGATGATTTGAAGTACTTACTGATGAAGACTGAAGAATTCAGACTGCAGTATGAATTACATCTCAATATAAAGAAAATAGAAATCCTCATAAATGGACCTATAAGCAGCATTACAATAAATGCTTATAGGTTATAGAAAAGACTGAAATTGTCAAAAGACTTCACATTGCTTGGGTCTATGATTGATGCCAATGAAAGCAGCAGTGAGGACATCAGACAACATATAGCACTGGACAAATTGGCTGCAAAGGACCTCTTTCAAGTGCTGAAGAGTAAAGATGTTTCCTTGAGGACTAAGGTGGGCCTGACACAAGCTATGGTATTTTCAGTTGCCTCATGTGCATGTGAGAGCTGGAGAATGAATAAGGAGGACCAAAGAAGAGTTGATGTTTTTGCACTGTAGTGTTGGCAAAGAATGGTGAAAGTACTGTGGACTTCTAAAAGAACTAACAGATCTGTCCTGGAGGAAGTGCAACCAGAATGCACCTTGGAGGCAAGAATGGGCAGATTTGGTCTACCTACTTTGGTCATGTTATCAGAAGGGACCCTTCCCTGGAGAAGGATGTCATGCTTGGTAAGGTGGAGTGTCGACAAAAGAGGGGAAGGCCCTCAATGAGATGAATTGACACAGTGGCAGCGGCGACAGTCTCAAGTATAGCAAGAATCATGGAGCTGGCTCAGGACCAGGCGGTGTTTCATTCTGCTGTGCATAGGGTCGCTATGAGTCGGAGATGATTCGATGGCACCTAACAACAACTACAACAGGAAATCTCCATGTTTGCTCTTAACTCTTTCAAACAATTGGATGAGGCTCACCCACATTATCAAGGGTAATATCCTTTACTCAAAGTCATTTGATTGTATATTTTAACAACATGTACAAAATATCTTCACATCAACACTTTGAGTAGTGTTTGATTAAATAATAGTATACAATAACCCACCCAAGCTGACATATAAAACTAACCATTGCATTCAGTAACACAATTTGTGGACCTGGCATTTGGTCAGGATTCTAGCATGTCCAACATGGCAAAACCCATCATCTAATTACCTTTTTCAGTAAAAACATCTAGAAACATTCAAATCTACTAAATGTTCTGTGTTATCAAATAACGATGTAATCTCTCCCAAAATGCTTAAAACATGTGCATGAAGGATAGACAAAATAAGTAAATGTTGTATTACCATTGGCTCTATGGAAGCAGTAATTTGCACTGTAGAGACAGCAGGGACGAATCACACCATACCCATAGTGACATTTTTCTAAAGATAACTTATTTTTAGAGATAAGAATCAGAGCACGTATTTATTATTATTTTGGCTAAGGCAAAAGTTCACTGCATGAATGATTTATACTTTTATTCAGAAATTATTCCGGAATTCCTGAATTTCCATAAGAATATAAAAATTAAATTATACCAAGTTCCTTTAAAGTTTCTTCTAAAACATGTTGTTAAATGAATGATAATGTATTTTTTGTCTAGAGTTTACCTTCTTAAATAATGCTACATTTTTTCCCATACATCTTCAAAATGGACATTGTGTTTAAAAATAGAAGTGGGCACCTTCCAATTCAGGTTAGACAGAGTGACTCCTCCCACTTGGTAGCCTCATGCCTAAATGTCAGCACAATAATCAAAATGCATAGACAGGAGTTGAACTTGTGGCTGAAAGATGTTCTGAAAACCAGATATGATGTCTTCAGCTGGATGGAAAAATAATACTTTGAAATGAAAGTGCATTTGAACAGGGTTCTTATATGGTTTAAAAATAGGGTACAATGGGAGAGAGAGGTAAAAAACTGTACATAAAACTTACAAAGTAATTTTCATGAGATTTTAAATGTGGAGAAAAAAGAAGTGTTGACTTTTAAAAACATATATATATTGAACAGAAAAGGGAGAAGAGAGGAGAAGTATAAAAGGGAAATTTTTACAATAAAGCAAGGTTGCACAAGTTTAGAGGTACAAGAGTAAATGTAGCTAGAAATGAAAAGTTTGAAAAAGAAGCCAAAAATCTGAGGGAAAAGATCTCAAAGAAGATAAAAAGAACTTGATGGAATTCAACATCTATTTTTGCTTTAAAAATACTCAATGAAGGTGAGAGACAGGACATGAACAGACATATGCACACCCACGTTTACCGCAGCACAATCCACTAAAGGGAAGAGATGGAAACAACCTAAATGCCCATCAACAGATGAATGGATAACCAAACTATGGTACATTAACACAATAAAATACTATGCACCATTAAATAAAAGTGAAGAATACATGACTCATCTCACAACATGGATGAATTTGGAGGACATTATGCTGAGTGAAATAAGTCAATCACAGAAGGACACATATTGTATGAGCTCATTATTGTAAAAAGTCAAGGAAAGGTTTACTTAGGGAAGGAAATTCCTTTTGTTGGTTACTGGGATGGGAAGGAAGAGTAGGGAAGATTTTGGACTAGTTGGGGGTCACATGTTGATTTGGGTGAAGGGAGGGATGGTATGGAAAGAATCTGTGAACAGCATGATGACAATGAGGAAAGGAAAGACACTGAAACATGCACATACCATATAGACAACAGAAGCAAATACTAGTCCATGCAAAATACTGCATTACCACTAACACCAAACATCAGGCTACAGATAAATGCATAGACAAGTGAGATCAGATGGGGGTAGGTGTACAGGAACATACCCTAGACTCAACGGCACATAACAACAACAACAAGGATAGATTTGTCTGAAGGTAATCTTACATATGCTCTTGTGCTACAAAATTAGCCACATACATTACAGAAGTAACAGAAGACAGGGTAGGAGTAACTTCTCAAGGACCACCAAACAGCTTGAGAAAGGATCACCTGACCTGAACACTCATGACAATAATCTCAGGGGACATCATACTCAACTGGCACAACATAGTACATAAAAATCTTGTTCTACAACCTACTTTGGTGAATAACAACTGGGGTCTTAAAAGTTTTTGAGCACCCATCTAAGATGCAACTATTGGTCTCCTCTCATCTGAATGAAAGAAAAGTGAAGAAAATAAAAGACATCTGGAAACAGTCCAAGGATAAGACGGACCACAAGGACCTCAGCCTTCATGACCCTGAGACCAGAACTAGATGGTGCCTGGCTACCAATGCCAACCACTCAGAAAGGGATCAAAACTAGAGATCCTGGATAGAATGGGAGGAAATATGTGGAAAAAAATTCAATAACACAAAAATGACCAGAATTAGTGGTTGGGTAGAGACTGGTGGAACCCCTGAGACTATGACCCCATGTTACCCTTTGGGCCTAGAAATGGACTCACTCCCTTGGATTGGCTCTCAACCCATCAGTAGAAAGACTTACGTGCAGGACGCCTACCCAGGGAAATACACCTGCTTACTCTTGGGAGATGTACCCCTTAGATCAATCAACCTTGAGGCACCAGAGGGCAGCATTCAAATAGAGGAAAAACTGGACAGACAGGAATACATAGATGAGAAGGGCACAGGGAGGGGAGGAGAGGAGGGTTTTTTGTGGTTGGGGATGGTAATCAGGGCATGAAATCAAATGTAAACGAATTGTTGTATCTAAAATTTGCTTTGTAAATTTGCACGCAAAGCACAATAAAACAAACAAACAAAAAACACTCGAATCAGAAAATTATGGACATTCCTTTAAAATGATGATATATATATATA